>NC_060279.1:66873321-67004767 GCF_021613505.1 Equus quagga
AAATTAATATGGTAGAGACCATTTGCTCCGTGCCTGCTATATGCCCTTTACATGGCTCATCTCATTTAATCCAAACAACAGTTCTAGGAGACCAATACTATGACTGATCCATTTTACAGATGAGAAAGTTGAGGTGCAAAGAAATGAAGTAACTTTTCCAAAATAATGCATTTAGCAAGAACTTACAGTGTGTAGGTGCAATGCTGAGCATTCTTACATAGAATATCCCATTTCATTATCCCAGGACCTTCTAAGGCAGCTACTATATTGTCCCTATTTCACAGATGAAGTTGAGGCCCAAAGAGATTAAGTGACTTGCCTGTGGTCAGCCAGGAAGTGAGAAAGATGGGATTAGAAGCCAGGTATATCTACAGCAGCTCTCCATCCAAGGCTCTTCCCTCTTGCTGGCAGGTGCCCACCCCTGTCATTACTCGGGCATGCTGTCATAGCTGTGCAGTCTGCACACTGCACACCTGCAGGGGGCACCCTTCACATAGACCTCAGTGAGAACAGCACCTTGAGGGTGCAGTATGGTGGCCCTGGCACTGGAAGCACTGATCTGCACCATCCACCCTCTGTCCCTGCCCAGACCAAGTGCCAGATCACCAAGGGATGACCACACAGGGCCGTCAGATCCCAAAACCAAGAGCCAGTACAATTCTCAAGTGAAGGGATCATCTCCACCTCCTGGATCTGACTGAGAGGCAGTGTGGGAAGTGGTTAAGGCCCCGGTCTCTGGAGGGTTCTAGTCCTAGCCTACTTCATGTTCCCCAATGTGTCACTTGTGGCAACCATAAGAGAAGATGCAGCCACTTCCCTCCCTGCTCAGCTCTGAGAAGGAGCCGAGTCATCTTACCTGGGAGGGACCTGACTCTTGTCCCCACCTGCCTCTGCTTTGCCTGGTGATCTTTCTTCTCCCAGGCTCCAGGGCCCTGGGGAGTGCACAGGGGGGTGAACCTCCAACTAGAAGTGCAGGCAAAGCCTCTGTTCTCAGCAGCATTGAGGACACCTCCAGGATATTAGTAAACTGTCTTCCTTGCCTCCTTTTGTCTTGGAAAAGGTTTAAATGGGATGCCGGAAAATGTGAGCCTCATTTCTCCATCAGCCCAGAAGAAGGCTATATCACTGCAGGCATGGAGGTTTCTTTCGAAGTGGTCTACCATCCCACCGAGGTGGGCAAGGAGAGTCTCTATAAAAACTTACTCTGCTTCATCCAGGGAGGCAATCCTCTGAGCCTAACCCTCTCTGGAGTCTGCGTGGGACCACCTGCAATAAAAGAGGTCAGTAGATGCTGCCCAGGGACGGGCCAGGGGCCAGAGTGGGCCCAGCAAGCACCACAAGTGAACTCAGCCAGGCCTTCTAGAAACAATTGGCTCTGTTTAAACAGTCCTCAGTTCCCACATCAAACATTCAGACCTGCTCTTTCCCACCACAGGGCCTTTGCCTGTGCTATTCCCACTGCTGGAGTCTTCATTTTCCCCACTTCATTTAGTTAATTCCCATTCATTCTTCAGCTCTCAACTCAAGCATTATATTCTCAAGATAGCTTTAATTGACATCTCTGGCTAGATCAAATTCTTTTATAAGCTCCGTGAGTAAAGAATGAATACCTTTGTCCCTCTCTATCGTTGAAAACATAGTAATGGCCTTGGGTTAACCCTCTGCTAGCCCTGTTCCTAGAAACCTAACAGCACATTCTCAACTGTGATCCTGGCAACATTGCTTACGGTAAAAATGACACATCATCTCCATCTCTGTAATTTTGTTATTTCAAGAATGTTATGGGTGTCGGCCCTGTGGCCGAGTGGTTAAGTCCACACGCTCCACCTCAGCAGCCCAGGGTTTTGCGAGTTCAGATGCTGGGCGTGGACATAGCACCACTCATTAGGCCATGCTGAGGTGGCGCCCCACATAGCACAACCAGAGGCACTCACAACTACAATATACAGCTATGTACTGGGAGGCTCTGGGGATAAGAAGAAGAAGGAAAAAAAAAGATTGGCAATGGATGTTAGCTCAGGTGCCAATCTTTAAAAAAAAAAGAATGTATGTAAATGGAGTCATGCAGTATGCTATGAACATGTGTGGACAAGTCTTGGCGAGAACATATGCTTTCGTTTTCTTGGGTAGATACCTAGGAGTGGAATGGCTGGGTCATGGAGTAGGTATATGTTTACCTTTTTAAGAACCTACCAAACTGTTTTCCAAAGTGGTTGTCTCATGTCACATTCCCACCAGCAATGTCTGACATTTCCACTTGTGTCACATCCTTGCTGACACTTGATATGGTCAGCTTTTTTAATTTTAGACATTCTAATAGATATGTAGTGGTATCTCACTGTGGTTTTCAATTTGCATTCCCCTAATGACTAATGATGCTGAGCCTCTTTTCAAGTACTCGTCTGCCATCTAGATATCTTCTTTGTTGAAGTGTCTGTTTAATTGGGTAGTTTGTTTTCTTATTACTGATTTTTGAGAGCTCTTTATGTATTTAAGACACAAGTTTTACATTTATATCTTCAATCTATTTAGAGTTAATTTTCACATGTAGTGCAAGATATGGATCAAAATTTATTTTTTTGTGTGTGTGTATGGATGTCCAGTTGTTCCAGCACCATTTGTTGAAAAAATTATCCTTTCTCCACTAAATTGCGTTTGCACCTTGGTCAAAAACCAATTGATCATGTATGTGTGGGTCTATCGCTGAACTCTATCCTTGTTCATTGATCTATTTGACTCTCTTTACATCCATACCACGCTGTCCACATTGCTAAATTCAATGGCCAGTTCTCACCCTTCATCTTACTTGACCTGTCGATAGCACTTAACACCCTGAACAAGTCACTCCTCCTTCAAGCACGTCCTTCACATGGCTTCCAGGATACCACCACTCCCGGTTTACCTCCTATTTCATCAGCTGCTCTTTCTCATCTCCTTTTCTGATTCTTCTTAACTTTGGAGTGTGCCTCGGGAATTAGTCCTTAAATTCCTTCTTTTCTCTAAGTACACTTACTTCTTGATGATCTCATCCAGTTTCTTGGCCTTTAAGAAAACATTACTATACTGACAATTCCCAAATATGTATCTCCAGCACGAACCTTTCCGTTGAACTTCAGATCTGTAAAGTCCACTGCCTGCGTGAGGTGCCCATTTTCTTCCAGGTGGTGAATTTCACCTGCCAGGTGCGCTCCAAGCACACGCAGACCATCCTGCTTTCGAACCGCACCAACCAGACCTGGAATCTGCACCCCGTCTTTGAGGGCGAGCACTGGGAGGGGCCTGAGTTCATCACGCTAGAGCCCCATCAGCAAAACAAGCCCTATGAGATTACCTACAAGCCCCGCACCATGAACTTGGAGAACCGCAAGCATCAGGTAGGCTGAGCTCCCACCCCCCATAAGTTTCCTGGCATGGTTGGAGGGAGGGCTTGTGTGAGCAAGGTTAGGAGACAGAGTTTGGGAGCTTAGAGAATGTTAGAGCAAGAGGGGACCCCCTAAATCATGTGGAACAATGGAGAAGCATGCCAGTTATCAAGCCCAAAGCTTGCCTTTTTGTCCGTATGTTTCATGTATAGGCGGATCTCTTGGAACCGGGGGCTCAGTTCTGAAATGGAGTCCTGGACTGAGCATCAAGCAATTAATATTTAGCTTAATTGTACAAATATATAGTTACTGTAATAAAAATCAAAAAAGAAAAGAAGCCACAATCTTCCACCCTAAAGAAAAACGAAGTTTTCTTCTCTCTTCACCACCAATCCTTATTCACATACAGCCATAGCTGCCATCATAACATACCCAATTTTGCATCCTGTTTATTTTCACTTTACGTTATATCCTGAGCTTTTTTCTGTTTAATTATGTGGTCTTCGTGATAATGATTTTTAAGGATTGCCTAATATTTCATTGAATGAGAGTTTCATAATTTATTTCACACTCCCCAGTTGTTGAATGTTTATCTCCAAATTTTCATCAATGGTTCTAATATGTATGTGTATGTATATATGAAACTTTTTTCCTCTGGAGGGATTTTTCTTCAGTAAGTTCCCTGGGGTGGGATTCCTGGTTCAAATACATATGAACATTTTTATGACTCTTGAAACGTATTACCAAGCTGCTTTCCTAAAGTGTTACACTTATTTGCAAAGCCTCTGTTAATTCTGTGTCACTCCTGAGAGGTACCTAAAAAAACGACCCTCTGTGTCATTCTGACCATATTTCTTCTTCTCCTTAGGGCACCCTCTTCTTCCCCCTCCCAGATGGCACTGGCTGGCTATATGCCCTGCATGGGACTTCTGAGCTCCCCAAAGCCGTGGCCAATATTTTCCGTGAAGTGCCCTGTAAGACGCCCTACACTGAGCTCCTGCCAATCACCAACTGGCTGAACAAGCCCCAGAGGTGAGTGAGTGGGGCAAGGGGTCAGGGTGGGGGAGACAGAGGGAAGACTTCCATTGTCTAGTCTGACCCTTCCCCTGGTCAGGGCCTCTAGAGGACACTGGGGGGCTAAAATACTGAGAGACGAAGTTCCTTGATGTGGTCACGCATTGCCTGAACTCTAAGACTCCAGAAAGATTCTCCCGTTGAGAGCTATCTATGAATGGCTGATTACTTGTAAATCTCCTAGAACAGTGCCTGGCACAAAATAAGTACTCAATCAATATTAGCTGTTATTCCTATAATCAAAACTATCATCATGGTTGTTATTATTGAGTGCTCTGTCTTATCACCTAAGCTACTGGCCAGAGAAGGACGCCCCTGTATCTTGTATTTGCAGTGGGAGTAAAGTAGAATGTAAGGACTAGAGGAGCTTGAGGACAACCCGTCTTGCCCCCTCCTTTTACAGAGAAAGAGCCAAAGGCTGGGAGAAGAGGTATAACTTAGTGAAAGCTCCTTGCTTAGCATAGTGAATAAAGGCCCAGAACTAAGTTTCTATCCTAGTTCAAACAATAACGATTCATGTTACCTGAGCATGTTATCTTTCTTCTCTTGACCTCTATTTCCTTATTAGTTAGATAGAGATGATAATGATATCCACCTCCTACAGACCTGATGAGGTTTAAATGCCTGTAATACATGCAGAGCACTGACTCAGTACTTGGCACATAATAGGTGGTCAATAAATGGTAGTTACTGTCATTGGCAGACTAGAACCATGGACCCATGTTCTTTCCATAAAATCAAGAGTAGAGCTAGCACCTTTCCTTCTTTCATGCGGGCAAACAATCTCATTTTCTCTATCCTCTCTTCTTGTACTCCTGTGCTCCCCCAGATTCCGGGTCATTGTGGAGATGTTGAAACCAGAGAAGCCAGACCTAAGTGTCACCTTGAAGGGTCTTGATTACATTGATGTACTGTCTGGCTCCAAGAAAGACTACAAGCTGAATTTCTTTTCCCACAAGGAAGGACTATACACTGCAAAGGTATCCACATGTTAAAGGCACTGCCCTGGAACTCTGAAGTTTTGACCCCTAGGTTGACAATCCTGGTGTTAGGGAGTGAAGATGCCCTCCCACAGCCTGTCTTTATCTTGCTGGGCTGACCATTTAGAGTGACCTGGTAAAAGCATTCAGGATTCCCAGCCTCTTTAAGATGAGACCAGATTGCAAGGCCAACCAGCCATCAAATAGGCCCATGTCAAGCCTCAAAAGCAGCAGAATCATGAAAATCCTTAAGCAGTAGGTAACACTGAACCAGCAAACGCCAGACCACAATAATGAAAGATGCCATTTTCTGCTGTTTATAGAGCGTCCAGCACTCAACATACACAGCTAGTAACATCAGGGCCAGGATTCCACTCAGAGCCATCTACTCCAAGACACCACAGGGTCTTTCATACATGAGCTGTTTCTCCTAATTTATTCATTAGTTCAACAAGTATCTATTGAGCATGTATGCCATGTACTATACTAAGTTCTGGTAACACAGCAATAATCAAAAATAGGCACAGTATCTGTTCTCATGGAACACACAGTCTGGTGAAGGGAGATGGACATTAATCAAATAATTGCACTATCAATGTATAATTCCAGCATGAAATAAGTGCTTTGAAGAAAAGGAGCATATATGGCTCAGTAGCCCACAGGAGAGGTCAGGGTTGAAGATCTCATATGGGAATTACCCATTTACAGATAGTATTTGAAGCTACAGTGGAGGATGGAATCAACTAGGGAAAGATTTTAAAGTGAAAAAAAACCCCAAGAATCTTGGAACACATCTCCCCACTCCAGAGGAGATACTGGCAAAACCCACCCCACAGAGTGTCATCTCCTCTCCTGCAATCACTGGAATAGCCCACTCCACTCAGATCGCATTCACAGACAGACTAACAGAGAACCTTAAAACCAAGGAATCATGAAACATCTGAAGAAAACAAAAAGCCACCACAAAATAGAATATCAGTTCAACAAATAAGAATCCCTGAGATGAAAGAGATATTATAGCAAACAGAAGATTTTTATTGACTATTAATAATATCTCGACGGAATAAAGGAAGATAATCATACCATGAAATAAGAACAGGCCATTGTGGAAGAGAATCAGTTAGAGACCCTGAAAATGAAAAAATAGACTATTTGGAGTAGAAAACCATAGACGAAGGCTGAATAGTGTAGTGGACTCCGAGGAAGAGGTTATTAGTAAGCTAGAAGATAGAGCTGAGTAATAGCACCAGACTCTAGCACATAAGCACAAAGAAATGACAAGAATGAAAGGAAATAATAGCAAGTGTTGGTGAGGGTGTAGAGAAATCCGATCCCTCATACACTGCTAGTGGGAGTGTAAAGGGTGCAGCCGCTTTGGAAGACAGTGCGGCAATTCCTCAAATGGTTAAGCATAGGGTTACCATATGATTCAGTAATTTCATTCCTAGATATATCCAAGACAAATGAAAACACATGTCCACACAAAAACCTGTACATAAATGTCCATAGCAGCATTACTCATAAGAGCCAAAAAAGGGAAACAACCGGAATGTCCATCAACTGGCAAATGGGTAAATACAGTGGAATATTATTTGGCAATATAAAAAGATGGAAATAAAGTACTGACACATGCAATACATGGATGAACCTTGAAAACATTATGCTAAGTGAACAAAGCCACTCATGCAAGGCCACATATTGTACAATTTCACGTATATGAAATGTCCAGAATAGGCAAGTCTATAGAAACAGAAAGTAGATTAGTGGTGCCTAGGGCTAGAGGGGAGGGACTAAGAGGAAATAGAGAATGATTCTTAATGGGTAGAGAGTTTCTTTTGGGGGTGATGAAAAGCTTCTAAAACTGATTGAGGTCATGGGTGCACCAGTTTGTGAATATACTAAAAAACACTACATTGTATACTTTAAATGGGTGAATTATGTAGTATGTGAATTGTATCTCAATAAACCTGTTGCAAAAAAAAGAATGAAAGGCAGTATGAGACATAAAATATAAATCAAGAAGTTCTAATATCTATCTGATAACAGCTCTTGAAATAGAAACACAAGATAATAGAAGGCAGAGAGTATTCTACAAAATAATTGAAGAAAAATTTCCAGGGCTATTTGAGATAGACTGAGTCTTCTCATTGAAAGGACCCATTAAGTTGCCAAACAGGGTGAATGAAAAAAAAGACTCACATCTAAATACATGAGAACAAAATTGCAGAAAACTAGGATAAAAGAGAAAGTCCTAAATGATTCTAGAGAAAATAAAAGGCAATAATAATCATGATAACATGAGATTTCTCGTGGCAACACTGAATACAAGAAGCAACGGAGTAAACTACTCAAACTATTTAGTCAGAATGATTTTAAATCTAGAACTCTTTCTCCAGACAAAACTATATGAGGGAAAAATAGACATTTTTAAATATGCAAGGATTCAAAGTAACCCAGCCATATACACAGTCCCTGTCTGAAAGAAGTACAAAATTAAAAGTTTTTGTATTAGCAAAATTTTAAAAGTAAGTAAATGAATCTAAGAGGAAAGTACAAGAATGCAATGAACAAATAATCAAAATTAAATTGATAGGTACTTTCAAATAATTACTGAAAAGCAATCTGAAGTGAATATTTCATATGACCTCGATATAGGAAATAGCAAGGGGAGGAATAAAATAAGGCAATGAAAAAAATTTTCTCATTCAGTTGGAAGCAAATGGGGAAATAAGACATGTTTCCTCATTCACACAGAAGGGTAGGGAGAGAATAGAGTTACTAATAAACTGTACATATGAACAGAAAAATGTAAGTAAACATATGTATTAAAATGTAAGTGTAAAGACTTTTGAGTAAAAATGACAGTGAACCCAGATGACAGAATCTCTTTACAGTAATATGTATTAAAACTAACAATAACAACAAAAAAGTTTTTTAAAAATCAAAAGTGCTTCCGCTTCTGGTTATGATGGAGCAACTAGACCTCCAACCATAAAGAACCATAAAACTGGACAAAATCTCTGAGGCAAGTCTTCTCAGGCATTGGACAACAGGCAGCACAATACTACAATCCATCAGAGAGAAGGAAAACTTATGAGATGAGTCCCCATGATTGGCTCTGTACCTGGAGATGATTTCCTGACTGCAGTGCAGTGGGTTAGAGTTTGAGCAAAGCACAGTAGCCCCAGTGAACTGAGGAGGCAGAAATTAGAGTTTGGTGCAGTTGAAATAGCTGGTCTCTACAGCGCAGGGCACCAGAGAGGAGGGAGCAGTGCATGGAAGGGGAGGAAACAAGAGCCTGTATGAGCATTCCCATCAAAGTCTTTGGCTGAGGGTTGGACTGCACAAGCACAGGATGAGACTACACGAGACTTACCAGAGAGCAGCTGCTTTGAGGTTGATAAAGGAACAAAAGTACAATACATTAATCAGCGCCAGGGAACATTGGAGGTCTGGCCCAGCCAGAATGGAGAGATTGTGTTGACATCTCATTAACATCCTAGGAATCCAACTGAAATACCAGAAAGTCCAGAAGAAAGACCCTTAAGATAAGACCTTCTGTGTACCAGCCCTTAAAAAGCCTAAAACTAAGCACCTACATGGTCCACAGGCAGGACAAAATTTGAAGATTGAATCCCACCAAGTTGCAAGGTCTTGAGAAACACCTTGAGCTTTCCACAAATGTGCTCTAACAAAGCTTAAAATCATTCCTACAAAAGGCTAAGGTGGTAAATCAGCGATTGAACAGCCTTCTAGAATAAAATCAGCACTCTTGAGGAGGATAACAGAATCCAGAATCTCTACAATGACCATTAAAAGTGTCCAGAACACAAACAAAAATTACTAGACTTGTGAAGAAGCAGGAAGAGGTGATCCATAGTCAAGAAAAAAGCAGTCAATGAAAACTGACTCCAAGAAGGGCCAGATGTTGGATTCAGCAGACAAAGACTTCAAAGCAGCTTTTATAAACATGTTCAAGAACTAAAAGAAAACTGTGCCTGTGCACATCATAGTAAAACTGCTAAAAATCAATAATAAAGAGAAAAGCTTAAAACAACCAGAGAAAAAATCTGCTATATCAACGACAACAACAAAAATGTCCACTTACTTGTCTTCAGAAATAATAAAAGCCATCTGCAAAGTGCTGAAAGAAAAAGAAACTACCAACCTAGAATTCTTTATTCACTGAAAATATCCTTTAAAATTGAGGGTCAAATAGACATTTTCAGAAAAAAAGAACATGAGAGAATTCATTGCCAGCAGACTTGCATTACTGCATAACATGCTAATAGGTTCTCTTCAGACTGAAGGGAAATGATACCAGATGGAAACCTGGGTCTACTGGAAGGGAAGAAAAGCACTAAAAGTGATAACTAAGAGGCCGGCCCAGTGGCATAGTGGTTAACTTCGGCGCATTCTGCTTCAGCAGCCTGGGGTTCTCAGGTTCAGATCCCAGGCATGGACCTACACCATTCATCAAGCCATGCTGTGATGGCAACCCACATACAAGATAGAGGAAGATTGGCACAGATGTTAGCTCAGGGCCAGTCTTCCTCACCAAAAGCAAAGGTAAATAAGTAGGTAAATATAAAAATATATTTTTTTATTCTTAGAAGTTTATTTAAAAGACAACTGAGAATTTATAGCAAATACAATACTGTAAAGTGGATGTTCATATGTGTGTAGATGTAAAAGATATGACAATGAAAACACGAAAGATGGGGTGGAATTATACTTCAGGAAGGTTATGACATTTGTGAAGTGGGAAGTAAGAGGCAGGAAGCATAAAAGCTCAGTTGTAAAGGGGGAATTGATAAAATACTGACTAAATAGATTTTGGTAAGTTAAAAATTCATGTTGTCAGCTCTAGAGAAACGACTACAAATCTTTTAAAAATATAGCTAAGAAGCCAGTAGAGGAAATAAGATACTATTCCAAAAGATTACATATTGATCCGCAAGAAGGCAGGAAAGTAGCAACAGAGTACTGAAAAACTAAAAGGGACAAATGGAAAAGAACTAGCAAGAAGGCAGACTTCAACCCAAACATATAAATAATATTTTAAATGTAAAAGACTAAACACTCCCATTACAAGACAGAGGGTGTCAGAAGCACTCTAAAGCTAAAGACAGGAGGAGGTTGAAAGCAAAAAGCTAGATATGTAAAGAACTATTACTGCCTAATAATAATAAGATAAACAACCCAAAGTATTAAAAAAGGCAGAAGACTTGAACAGACTCTACTTCACAGAAGTAGATATGTGATGACCAATAAGCACATGAGAAGATGCTCGACGTCATTGGTCATCTGGGAAAAGAACTTACTAAGGTGAGCAGCTTATCAACAACTCAGCTGCAGGGTGAGGGGACAATATGCTGCAGTCACACATGAGAGCTCTGGAGTCAGACCAACCTGGGTTGAAATTCTGGTTCTGACACTTCTCTGCATGTAACCTTGGGCAAGATACTTAACGTTGCTAAGTTTCAGTTTCCTCATCTTTAAAAAAAAAAAGATGGTCAGAGAAATAGTAATGTTGCCTACAAATTGTGTGAATTAAGTAAGTACCTATAGTACCTGGCATACTGTAATCATTCATTAAGGGTTAGATACCATTATCATCATCATCATCATCATCATCATCATCATCATCATCATCATTAACTTTTCCAGCAGCAACAGGAATAGCAGTGAAGCTCCCTACAACATGAACCTCTTGAGGTCTTGCTTGTTCTCTAGGGCCAGTCAGCTGTCCCCAGTGGGGACACCATCACCTTCAGCACTAGACTGTGCTGCTGTAGCCTCTTCTAACACAAACCCAGCCTATTTAATAATCGCTTACCGGAGGGGAGCCAGAGCAGAATACCTGAAGAGAAAGGCTGGCTGGTAGAGTTTCAGATGGGCTGGGAGGCCCGTGTCAGCCTGGCACCTGGACTTCATGTACCCAGGCATGGCTGAGGGAGAGAGGGAGCTCCTGTAGACGGCAGAGGACCTCGGCTAACCCCTCTACCCTGCCCTGCTTCCTCCCGCTCTCCCTGTGACCTCAGGTGATCTTCCGAAACGAGGTGACCAGCGAGTTCTTATTCTTCACGGTGAGTTTCAGGGTCATCCCCTCAGGCGCCATCAAAACCATCGAGATGGTGAGCCCCGTCCGGCAGAGCACGTCAGCCTCCATCAAGGTGGAGAACCCCCTGCCCTTCTTGGTGACCTTCTCCACGGAATGCAGGGTGCCCGACATCAGCCTGCCCTCCCAGTTTGTGGTGCCTGCCAACTCTGAGGTACAGTCCTGATTGCAGGGGCCCCCTGAGATCTGGGATAGAGGCCCTGCCTACGGGGCCTCTGGATCCACATTCTGTGTCCCTGAGGTTGGGCCAGGCCTGGCGCTGGTCGGGAAGGCAGGGGACAAAGGATCAGTCACACTCCTGTTCTCTCCTTTCCTCTACTGCCCAAGTCCACACATAAACTAGGGGCATGGAAGAGCTTTGGTTCAGATGCGTAAAAGGGACTTATTTATAAACCTTGTCTCTATTATGTGTTTGTTTGCCTTGTTCAAAGTTAAAATATTTTTCTTGTTTTTCCTAATTGTAAAAGTAACAGAATACATTTGGTGAAAAGGAAAGCAAGGTACATAATGGTGTATCAAGTGTACAACACACTCACACACACTGACATACACATGCTCGTTTATGCCTAGACCACTTCAGGAAGGATGCACAAGAAACCTCTGACTGGTTGAGAGGACACGGCCTGGAATTACACACTGATGGGAAGATAAATTTCCTTTTCATCAGTTAATTGCTCCAACCTCTCACTGTCCACATTCCGTCCAAATCGCATAAGTTTCCCAGCTTCAGCCTGTCCGGCCTGCACTCCCACTCCATACGTATAAACGTGTTTGTTCAAACAAACTATTATGAAATAAGTATCTGTATAACCAAGACCCAGGCCAAGAAATAAAAAACTGCCACAACCCCAGAGACCTCTCTCTCCAGTCACCACACCCTCCCTCCCTCCCCTCTAAATGTTACCAGTATCCGTATTTTATAATAACATTTCTTGCTTTTAAGCAATATAGTTTAGATTTGCCTGTTTTTGAACTTTGTGAAAAAGAAATACTCCTCTATACATTCTTTAATGTTTTATTTCTTTTGCTCAATATTGTGTATTGTGACAGTCATCTGTGCTGTTGCATACAGCTACGGTTCCTTCATCTTCACTGCTATTGAATATCCCGTCATATGACTATACACAAGTTTAATATCCACTCTCCTGTGGCCAGACATTTGTGTGGTTTCGGCGTTTGGCTATCATGAGAAACGCTGCCATGGATCTTTTTGCACAAGTTCCCTCCTGTTGTACACGTGCATATGTTTCTCCACGGCGTACACCCAGGGGTAGAATCATGGGTCATAGGGTGTGCATGCCTTCATTGGCCAGTCAGTAGATGATTGCCAATCAGTAATGAGAGTTCACCAACCCTTGGGATTGTCAGATTTTTTAAAGTTTACCAATCTGATGAACTCCTGATAAACTGACAATTCCTTGAGATCTCCATTTCCCTTTTACAAACAGATCGATTTCAGCTGGGTAACAGTCTGTGTAAGAGATTTGCCTCTCTTTTCAGGAGTGGGAATGGACCACAATTTCCCTTCCCACACTCTTTGTCCAGTTGGGGTGTCGGTTTGCTTGTCATATAAAAAGAGTCGGGGATTTTCTCTCTTTCTCAATACTGTGAACGAGTTTATAAAAGATTGAAATTATGTCTTCCTTGGACTCCCAGATGAAGCCACTGAGACCTGGTGTTTCCCTTGTGGGAAGACTTATTGCTGACTTAATTCCTTTAATGGGTTATTGAACTATTTAGATTTTCTGTTTCTTCTTGAGTCCGTAATAAGATCATGTCCATTTCACCCATACAGTTAAAATATTGGTACAACATTGTTGATATCCTCTTATTACCTTTTTTATGTGATGCCCCCTTTTTCATTTCTAATATTGGTTATTGTGCCTTTTTGCTTGATCAATCTTGCTAGAGGTTTCTCAACATTATTTTTTTCAAAAAGCATCTTTTGGCTTTGTTGGTACTCGCTATTGAATGGTTGCTTTCTAGGTGCTTAATGCCTACTCTTTATTATTTCCTTCCTTCTGCCTCCTTTGGGTTACTGGCACTTCATCTAATTTCTAAGATGAATGCTCAGTGCATTAACCTCTAGTCTTCTTTATTTTCTATGATATACATTTAAGATTATAAATCTCCATCTAACTACTGCTTTAGCTGCAGCCCACAAATTTTTATATGCAGTATTTTTTCCCATTAAGTTCAAAACTGTTCTGATTTTCATTATTATTAATTCTTCTTTTTCAATTCATGGGTTATTTGAAGTTTCTTAATTTCCAAATGTGGGTTTTTCTGCTTATCACTTTTTAAATTATTTTGTGGTCAGAGCATATATCCCAGATTATTTCAGTCTCTAGAATTTGTTTACACTTGCTTTATGACCAAATATATGGTCTTTTTCTAAAAATCCTCTTATCTATTTTTGAAAAGAATGTGTTTGCCATTTGGATGTACAGTTTTCTACATCCTTACAGTTATTTTTGTCTGCTTGTTTGGTCAGTTTTAAGAGAGTATGTTAGAGTATTGTACTATGATTGTGGATTTGTCTGTTTATCCTTGTAGTGCTTTATATACTTTGAAGCTAGTTGCTAGTTAAATAAAAATTATAATATCTTTCTGGTGACTTGAAACTC
The DNA here is from genome assembly GCF_021613505.1 of Equus quagga. NCBI lineage: Eukaryota > Metazoa > Chordata > Mammalia > Perissodactyla > Equidae > Equus > Equus quagga. The sequence goes on from NC_060279.1 coordinate 66,887,486, forward strand.
TTTCCAATATGAAGTCATCTTCTTTGTCTCAAGTAATGCTTTTCCCTTAAAGTCTATTTTGTCTAATATTAATACCGCTTTCTTTTGGTTAATATTTGCATGGTATGTTTTTTTTTAAATCAACATATTTTCAACCTTTCTGTATCCTTATAATTTAAATTTGCCTCTTATAAACAGATGAGATGCATTTCATTTTTTAATCCAGTCTAGCAATCCTTACTTTTCACCAGAGCATTTACATCATTTATATTTAATGTAAATAGTAATATTTATCTTTATGTGTTACCCTGTGCTTTCTCTTCATCTTATCTGTTCTGTTTCTTTCTCTTAGTTTTGTAGAGATCTCTTCCTGCCATGTCTTCCTTGTCTATAGCAATATTATTCTGCTCACTATACACTTTGCTACCCCTTTTCTGTTGCTCATGTGAAGTTTTTCCATGCTCTTAGAAGGAAAAGGTGGCCCAGGATATCTTTCATAGCTTCATATATCCAAGGTTCTCTCTTCTGTAGTTACTACTAATTTTTTTTAATACAGCTTTATACTTTTAATATTTGTTTTCCCTTTTCTCCTCTCCACTTTAATCTAAGCTTTATTTTTCCTTTGGCTTTAGTATCTCAGTTATGGTCAAATAGCTTCTACTCTCAGAGGTTTCTCTCGGTCCAGGGTTTTGTCTTAGAAGGCAGTTTCAGTAACTTGGTTTTGAGCATTCAAATGACATTAGAGTCAGCCAGGACTCTAGTCATCTCAAGGCTTGACTAGAGCTGGATAAACTGCTTCCAAACTCACTCATGTGTTTGTTGGAAAGGCCTTAGGTCCTTGCTGCCTGTTGGCCAGAGGCCTCAGTTCCTCACCATGTGAGCTTCCCCTAGAGCTGCTTTCAACAAGGCAGCTCACTCCCTCTACAGTGAGAGATCTAAGAGAAACTGAGACAGCAGCGGAGAAAGAGGGCGCGTAAGACAGAATTCACAGTCTTTTTCCACATAATCTCAGAAGTGACATGCCATCCCTTTTGCCATATACTAGTGGTCACGCAGACCAACTCTGGTTCAGTGTGGGAGAGGACTACACAAGGGTGTCACTACTAGGAGGCGGGGATTACTGGAGGCCATCCTGGAGCCTGTCTATCATAGGAAGACTTCAAATCTTTACAATCTTGAGATTTCCAATCCATGAGCAAATCTCCATTTATTTAAGTTGTCTTTAATTTTTCTCAATAACATTTTTTGGTTTTCTATGTTGAGGCCTTACTCTTTTGTTAGATTTACTTCTAGGTTTTACATATTTTAATGCTATTGTAAAAAGCATCTTTTTAAGATTGCATTGTCTATTTGTTACAAGCATGTAGAAATCTAATTGATTTTTGAATATTGACTTTGTGCCCAATCTTATAAAATTCATTTATTAATAATAATTTTAATTATAGATTCTTAAATTTTCTAAATGTACAATCATATCATCTGTAAATAATTACCATTTCATTTCTTCCTTTTTAAACTTTTTCCTGAATTTCCTTTTCCCACCTTCTAGGGCTATCTAGGACCTCCAGAACAACATTGACTAGAAAGACAATAGAAGCATCCTTGTCTTTTTCCTGATCTTGAAGGAAACGCTTTCAAAGTTTCACCATTTATTATGATGTTTGTTTCAGGTTTCTTATAGATACCCTTTATCAGATTACAGATATCCCCTTCTATTCCTAGTTTGCTGAGAGCTTTTTTAAAACACCATGAACCAATGTTGAGTTTTATCACGTGCTTTTAGTGCATCTACTGAGATGTTCATATGATTGTTCTCCTTTTAATTTGTCTGTGTGGCAATTGATTGGCTTTTCTAATGTTAAACCAACTTTTCATTCATGGAATAAATGCAACTTAGTCATGTAGTGTTCTCTTTTTTACATATTGCTGGATTCAGTTGGATAACATTTTTATTAGGTAATTTGTATCTATGTTCAGGAGGGAAACTGGCATCCAACTTTCCTTTCTCCTATTAGCCCTGTTGGATTTTGTTATCAAGATTATGCTGGTTGAGGTGGGTTCCTTCTTCTTCTTTTCTCTGGAAGAATTTGTGGAATACTAGATTGTCTGGTAGGACTTACAAGTAAAGCCTAATGATCCGGGAATTTCATTAAGAGAAAATTTTTTACTATTGATTAAATTTCTTTAATGGTTATAGGACTATATAGGGTTTTTTTTAATCTTCTTGTCTGTTTTTGTAAGTTACATTTGTTTATACATTTGTCCATTTTCAACTAAATTTTTTAAATTGGTAAAATCATTAAATTTATATACTATATTCTTTTCTATTAAACATCTACAACTTTTAATGATATCCTCTTTTTATTCTGTTTTCAATAAGAACTAGTGTTTTTTTTTTAAAGAAACAATACCTACTCATGGTAAAAAAAAAAAAAAAACACAAAATTTTAACTATACAAAAGTATATGAAATAAAATTAAAAGTTCCCACAATCCCATTTCTCCCACCCTAAGACAACAACTACTGGTAACAATTTGATATATATCCTTGCTGTCTCTTTTCTATACATACATAGACATATTCTTCTCCATAAAAATAAACTCATACTTTTAATACATTTCTGGAACCTCCTTTTTTCCACTGACAATATCATCAATACCTTTCATTCTAATGCTTATAGCTCTGTCTCTTCCTGTTTAATGGCCACATAATATTCCACTGAAGTGGGTAAACTATAATTTATTTAACCAATCTCTTACTGCTAATGCATTGAATTGTTTCCCTTGTTTTGCTATTATAAGCAATACTCTTTCATTCTTGTTTTGTTTTGCTATGGCTGGTAACAGAGGAAGGAAAAAGTACCCCCTAAATGGAGGGAGAACCCAGGAAGCTGCTCTGAAGTTGGCTATGAGCAGAGAAAGAGCCGCCAGCCTTCAGCCCTCCTGCTGACAGCACCCCCCCGCCCCCATCTCCCTATGTGTTGCTCAAGAGAGGATCCAGCTCCTGTTTTTTAGATTCAAGGAGATTCCAGATATAGAAGTACCTGGACTAGGGAAAGCTAGAAGGGGTCCAAGGGCAGGAAAGTGAGCTAGTTTGGACAGAGGTTCCCTAGGCTCAAAAGCAGTGTGAGCATTTGCTTGTGAAGCACCATTTCTGCCACCAGCCTGCTCCGAGGTCACTGGGTGGTAGGGGCTGGGTCAGACTTTCAGCACCACAGCAGCCTCTGTCTTCTCTTGCAGGGCACATTCTCATTTGAATTCCAGCCCCTGAAAGCTGGAGAAACCTTGGGGAGACTAACACTGCACAACAGTGATTTGGGTTACTACCAGTATGAGCTCAATTTGAAGGCCACACCAGCACTGCCAGAAAAGCCCGTCTACTTCCAGGCTGTTCTTGGCGGTGGCCAGAGCATCTTTGCCAAGTTCACCAATTATACCCGGCAGAGGACAGAATACTACTGCAGGGTGAGCAGCCCCTGCCCCACCCTTCGCCCTTCCCTTGCCAGAAGTCTGGGCTCAAAAATAATGGGAGGAAGACACAGAGGGTGCAGAAGTGTGAAACTCAGAGAGAGTGAGGAGCTTCATCTCTGGAAACTCCCACTAGAAATAAATAGCACCAGGCCTGGGTTCTCCCTTACAGACTTTCTATCTTAACAAGCTGGGCTGGGGGTGGGGAGAGTTTTGCTTCCCCAACATCTCAGTCATCAATACAGGGAGACAGTAGAGCTCAGTGGTCATGAGTGTAGGCTGTGGAACTAGGGTTTGACTCCTGCCTTCACCACTTACTCTTCGTATGAATAATTTACTAAAGCTCTCTAAGCTTAGCTATAAATGGCAATAATACTCCGACCTCACAGGATTACTGTGAGGATTTTTAAATATGTATAAAAGACCGTTTTCATAGAGCCTGGCCCATAATATGTTACCTATTATATCAGTTGGAATATAGGTTTAACTACTGAAACCCAAAATAACAACAAAATAGAAGTTTATTCCTCTGTCGAATAACACTGTGGGCATAAGCAGTTTGGGTTGGAATGGCGGCTCCATGACATCAGGCCCCCAGACTCCTTCAGTCCTGATGCTCTTCCCTCGTTGGAGAGTTGCTTTGGTCCACAGGCACCAAAATGGCTTACCGCGACATCCATGTTCCAGCCAACTACAAGGGGAAAAGCAGGGAGCTGCATATATCACTTCCACTCACACTGCACTGAACAAAACTTCATAGGACCACACCTGGCAGCAAGGGGAGTTAGGAGGTGCAGCCTTCACACTGGGTGGCCATGTGCCCAGTTAACATCAGGGGTCCTGTGCTATAGTCAAGAAGCATAGGATCTTGGTCAGTCATGTCAATCAGGAGAAGCTAGGTTATGCTGTAGTAACAAACAGCCCCAATATCTCAGTGGCTTAAAACAACAAAGATTTGTCTCTCGTTTATGCTGTCTATCCAGTGAGGTTCAGCAGGGAACTCTGCTTGTCACAGCCACTCAAGGACCCAGGCTGAAGGGCAACCACTATCTCAAATGTTTCCAGTCATAGTACCAGAGGGGTAAGAAGACCCTGAGGGGTCTTACACTGGCAAGGAAAGGCTCTAGTGTGGAAGTGACACCTTTCACTTCTGCTCGCAACTAATTGTCCAGAACTGGTCCCACCCATCCACGAGGAGCCAGAATTTTCAGTCTTCCCTGAGCACAGAAGGGAAGAAGGAGGGGTTATGGGGGAACAGCACCAGTGACTGCCATACCAACATAATCCAGCTGTGTGTCTTCAGGCAAGTTATTAACATCTCTTGATCTCAGTTTCTTTGTAGTAAAATAGGGATAATAGGAATATCTGCTCTTCAGGGGAGTTAATAAGGACATGGCTTTTGTATAACCTGCCTGGCCTCACACAGACACAGGTTGCCTGATGTCTGAGAGTGGAGGGGCTCGGGGTGGACCTGAGCGTCTGGTATGCTCTTCAGGATCCTGTGTGAGCCGAGTGCCTTTGTTTCCCTTTCAGACCGACTCTCCAGACTTCCACACGGAAAAGGTCATTAACGCAGCCCCAGGGGCTCAGGGAGGCACCGAAGTCAGTGTGGAAGTCTATTTTGAGCCCAGCCACCTGGGTGAGACCAAGGGCCTCCTGATCCTGTCATCACTTACAGGCGGGGAGTATATCATCCCCCTCTTTGGAACAGCTCTGCCCCCCAAGCCTCAAGGTCCGTATATGATCCGAGCTGGGTACAACATAGTCATTCCCTTCAAGAATGTTTTCTACCAGCCCGTCACCTTCTCCTACATCGTGGAGAACCCGGCCTTCTCTGTTCGTGCCCTGGACTCCGTGCGGCCCAAGAAGGTCAATAACATCACAGTCTCCTTTGAAGGAAACCCGTCAGGCAGCAAAACACCCATCACCAGCAAGTTGATTGTGGTCTGCCCTCCCGGCGAAGGCAGAGAAACAGGAATTAAGTGGGTTTATTATCTGAAGGGGATCACCCCTTAGTAGCACTCAGGGTCAGCTGCATCAACAAAAAGCCATCTCCTCAGCCTTAATATCTATATCATTCTAGCCTGGCGAAGAGTAGAGAAAATAAACAGAACTCTAAAGGTACTGTCTTATCCTCTAATTCAATTATAGAGGCACTTATTTCCATATTATATGTATTTGAAACATATATGTCATATTAAACATGGTAATACACAAAACAGCTGTATTTTACTTCGCAAGGGCAAGTCTCTGGATTTCCTTAACATGTTCCCCAAGCTCAAGTACTATGTAAGAATCCCCATTTTTAATAAGATGACTCAAGCATCACACTCATGACCTTCTATCCTACAGCACTTGGTGGCGCATGACACTGGGGCACCACAATTTCCTCTTAAAAATCCATAATGGCTTAAAGAGCCCCTAGACATGGCTCTATTTTGAAGTGATATCTTATTCTCCTTTCACATAAAAGCCAAGTAAGTCAGTATTTTCAAAGCGATGAACAGATAACATCAGGGCAGTCATTGCAGGGACACGGGCTGGGGATGGTCCCTTGTCTCCGAATCCCATGTCTGTTCCCCACAGCAAGTTCTCACTGAAGGCCAGATCCTGGAGAAACGCTAATTGAGACCCCAGCCCTCCACTCCCACCCCCAGCCCTGTGCACAGCAATCTGCCTGTAGAGCAGTGATTCTCGGACCACTTGCACATCAGAATCACCTAATTATGGTCCAGAACCCTCCTCCCCAAACTTTGATTTAATTGGTCTGGGGAGGGACCCTGGGCATCATTTTTTAAAATTTGTACAGCAGAGTTGAGAACCAGTGTTACAGATCAAACACCTGCCTGGCCATTAATACTGCAGCTGAGTCAGGAACATTCTCCAGGGAGAGGACCACGTCCCAATTTGATATGCTGAAACTGCAGCCATTTTGTGTGCACGTGGAGGGTGATGTTTTAAGTCAGTGCCTTTCTTCAGAGGGAAAGCAGTACATCCAAGGAGGAGGATGACGTCTGCCTCAGCCGAGATTCTTCCCCTCGGTCCTTCAGTGTGTATTAATAGGACCACCTACTGTTGGCACCACCTGTTGAAATAAAGATGGTTAAAGCCTGGCCCTGGAGTGGATTTGCTTCTCCACACACACATCTTTGCCGGAGAGTCCCCCTGCCTCCACCTCCTTCTCCCTACTCATCCCCTACAGCCTACCTGCAAGAGAGGGAGGAGGCATGAAAGAAGATGGCCATTTGGGAATGAATGGTCCAAAGGAGTGGTTCTCAAAAATGGTCCCTGGACCAGTAGCATCAGCTTCACCTGGGAATTTATTAAAAATGCAAATTCTCTGGGCCCATCCCAGACCTATTGAGTCAGAAACGCCGGAGGTGTGGCCCAGCAACCTGTGTTTCAATGAGCTATTGGAGGTGTTTTTTAATGGAAACAGACTCTTCTACTACTTTTGTACATCTCCCCAACCCTCAGCCCAGTACACTTTACAAACAGCTAGTACCAAATGAAGCTTTTCCTAAACTATTTGCAGACTTAAATTTAACAAATTCAATTTTGTAACCACCAAAGACACTGCTAGTGGGCATAAAGACAAAGAACTATGACAAATTTTCCCAGGGGTTAGATGAGAAAGGATGCACTAAGCAACAATCTGAGAGGAGGCGGAGATCAACAAGCACATGCTATGACCGCACATACACAGTCTGACCACACCAGTGGTTCTCAAATTTCCGGATGTACCAGAATCACTTGGAGGGTCGCTAAACCACAGATTGCGGGCCACACCCTCAGAGTGTCTGATTTAGTGGGTCTGGGTGGGCTCCAGAATTTGCACTTCTGCCAAGTTCCCGGTAATGCTGTTGCTGCTGGTCTGAGGATCACATCGTGACCAGCACAGCTCTGAAGCCTTGAGTCTCCTCACATCAGCAGCACCTGGGAACTTGCTAGGAATGCAGGATCTCAGGCCGGGCCCCAGACCCACTGAATCTGAGTCTGCATTTTAATGCCATCGCCAGGGGATTCGCGTGCACAATTGCTGTTGAGAGCGTGGCATTAAAGGCCACTAACAGAACTTGACACCCTGGAATCCACAGCCCTAACGCTCTCCTCAGAGCCCTAGAGAGGAGTCTCTGCTTACGGCCTCCCCAAAATGTCCCTCCTCCCACCCAGTCACAGGAGGCATAGCTGGGGGTAGGGAAGCAATTCTTCAAAAGGGGCTCCTTTTCAACAGTTTTAAACTCAGTATGATAATGGTTGTTGGCAACTGAAGAAAAGATGGACGAAAGCTGGCTAAAAGCCAGCAGCCAGAGCATGGTGAGATTCGGAGACCCCTCTAACTGGGACAGTCAGCATTTTGATATGTTCTCTTGATGATGGAGGGCTCCCAGCCACTACCCCAGACACTGGCTGCTATAGAAACTGGCCACTTCCTAGTGTCACTGCGGGAAAAATGGTGCCTTCAGGTGGCCAGGAGCAACTCCCCCTCCCCCTTATCCCTGCTCCAGCTCCCCAAGCCACTGAGTCTAGGGCCCAAAGCCTTGCAGGCCCCCAAGCAGAGCGAGGAGGCAGTCCCTTCTCCCTGGGACCATCGCCCAGCTCAGACTTCGCCCAGCACAAACCCCCTTGCAGGATGACCTGAGATGGGGTACGTCTCTACCCTTCAGGTTGTTCTCATGCTTCCTTGGCCTCAGAAAGACAATAACAAAGTCATTTCATATTGGCAAATTTGGAACGGCAAAATAGCTCAACAGAGGGCTGAAGAGGCTTGGTGACACAAACTAGTGGAAGTTACATCTGAAAGAATGCATTCTCAACAAAGCAGACCAGAAGACTTCCTACTGGGGGTTCTTCAGAAAACATCCGGGCCACCAGGCGGCACAACTCCAGGGAGCGCTGTGCACAGAATACTACATGAATGGGACCCCCTGATGCTGCTCAACACAAAGGCCCTGGTGAGTGTAGCATCTTAAGTCTAACCAGTTCTTTGGGGAGACACGCCTTAGGTCAGAGATGACGATTTTGTGACACCATGAGGGCCTGCCACATCTCAAGAAATCCCAAGTGTGGGATTTCCCAAGCCTCTTACACCCTCAACCATGTTGTCCTGAAACTCCCACAAAATTACATTGCTGTTGGATAAACCGTTACATACAGTTCAAGATTTGGGTACAATTTCTTACAGTGTCACCAGCATCCTCTTGCTACAATATCTGCAAGTTATGTAATAACAACCAGGCATTACACAGATACAGATGAGTTACAGCTCTGAAATGATGGCCAGTGTGCAAGCAGGCGTATCAGTCATCCACTAGTCTAGAAGAGTCTGAGCATGGCAGGCCTGGCCAGGGCTGGCCACCAGGGTCGGAGGAGAAGTGAGCATGTAGATATGGCAATGGGGGCCCTTGGGCTTTATTCTCAGCACCACTGCCAGTCCACTTATGCATAAATATCCTTAGTTAGTTGGCATTTTCCAAGATATCAGAGAAAAGCAACCACTTCTTTCCAGGAATTTCTAAACTAAAGGTAGGACATTAAGTAAGAAACTGGTTTCTTAGCAACCTAGTCCAGAATGTGATTTCAGGAGAAAAAGAGTTCGTTCTGGTAAAAAATATTTCTTTACGGTTTCAATTATTAAAAACTGTATCACATTACAACCCTTGGGAAATTTAGTTTGCCTTTAAGAAAAAGTCAAACCAAACAGCAAAAGTAACAGATGGAACGTTACATAAGATACGGGTCCAGGGGAAATGAATACACACAGGAGAAACAGAGCCAAATGATTTCCATTGATTTGTGTTCATTGTTTTGCATCAACCATCGTCAAAATCCTAGACATAAACTTTGTAAGACATTTGGAAATGGCCTTACCAGTGCTACTTGGTCTCAAGGTAAGAGGAAGAAACTATTAAGCAATACATTTTCTCTTGAGATAAATCTATATTGGGGGCAGTTTTCAGATTGTTGGTGAACTCACCTTCATCCATTGGATTGTGTTGGCAAAGGTTTAAAAGCTGTGAAAATCCCATCATTAAAGGAAAGCGCATTTTTCATGGATTTTTCTAGACACAGTTTCTCGGTGGCTTACTGAGTTTTGGGCTAGCTCTTGTATTTGTTTTCTGTGACTGCATAACAAATTGCCACAGACCTAGCAGCTTAAAACAGCACAAATTTCTTATCTCAGTTTCCATGGGTCAGGAGTCCAGAATAGACTGACCTAGGTTCTTGGCTCAGGATCCCACAGGCTGAAATCAAGATGCCAGCCAGCTGCATCCTCATCTGGAGACTCAACTGGGGAAAAATCCACTTCCAGTCTCTCTCAGTGTGTTGACATAATTCATTTCCTTGCAGCCAAATGACTGAAGTCCCCATTTTCTTGGCAACTGACAACAGGAGACCACTCTAGCAACTAGAGACCACTCCAAGGCGCTTGCCATGTGGCCCATCATAGACAGTTCACTGTTGTTACTGTTTACTCTTCAAGGCCAGCAGGAGAATCTCTCTCCCACTTCAAATCTCTTTTAACCTCTTTTAAGGCCTCACCTGATTAGGTCAGACCCACTCAGGATAATCTCCCTTTTTATCAACTCAAAGTCAGCTAATTAGGGACCTTAATTACATCTGCAAAATCTCTTATGTTATATAACATAATAATTGTTAAGAGTGACAGCCTATCATATTTACAAGTCTTGTTCACACTCAAGGGGAGGGGTTTTACAGGCATGTATCCAAAGGGGTAGGAATCTCAGAGGCCATCTTAGAATTCAGCCCACCATAGCCTCTCACTCGCTGTGTCCCATAGGTTCTGATCTATGGATTGGGGATAATACTCCATTTTTAAGAATGTTGTCAGTTTTACATGTGTACTTTTCATTCATTAGAGAAAACTACCGCCACATGTTATGTTCATATTTCATACTCATCGGGCTCCACTGTGGTCTAGCCCGTGTCCCAAGTCCCTGTCCACTGTGGAAGCTTATGATAAGGAACTCTGATGCAGCTCCCCGTTACTGCATCCATAAAGTGCTTTTTAAAATTTTACCATATAACTTCAGTATCTGTTCAACCATCTAGTGTGGTTGAAAGCACTTAGAGGGGCTGCTTTATAGTGGATCCACCTGGAGACCTGCACTCAGCAGATTTGGGGCTCGCACTCTCTGTAACCCAGCCCTCCAAGAGATCAGAGCATGGTAAACACATGCCGAGTTCCAAATGATGGGGTAACAGCCACTGTTGGCACCTGAGATCCTAGGTGGTAGACAGGTAGTACTGTTTTTAATTGAGAATTTATTTTAATATGTTTTAGAAAAATATATAACTATTCAAACCCATGATTTTAGGGCATAAGCACGGCTAAAGTAGGAATTGAAGTTTTTTTGTTAGTTGATTTGAGAAAAATATCTTTAAAATAGTACAAGTGGCTAGGACATGGCGAAAATCGTGATAGTGTTACTCCGATTTAGGAAACACTGGCATATTCGCAACTGGTGACGAAGTGGTGAACTAGTGAGTTCAGTAAGTATTGAATAAATTATGCCAAGTGAGTCAAAGCTCCATGAGCCCCTTCTTTCTCACCAGCGTCTACAGAAGCCCACAACTCGCCAAACCCACCACCAGCGGGCAGTCGAGGGTCTGGGATACACGCCCCACAAAACAAGTCTCAAACCACTCAGGCTACGCGAAGCAGAAGGCGGGAGTGTGAGGGGAGGAGGTGGGGCCTGGCGGGGGCGTGGCCAATCCACCTGAGGCCAGCGTGCGGGGGCGCGGCTGACGAGGGGCGGGTCCTCGCGGCGGAAGGCGGAAGCTGCTGCAGCGTCACGTGACCTGAGTAACATGGCCGCTGCCCCTTAAGCACGGCGGGTGCTGGGCGGGAGCGGGTCGCGTGAGCCGTTGGGCGGCTTGGGGCAGGCGTGCAGTGACGGAGTCCGGGTCCGGGTTCCGAGGCGGCGCGCGGCGGCGGAGCGAGCCAGTCGGGCCCGGAGTGGCGTGGTCCATGAGCCGGCGCCGGAGGAAGCGCAGAGCCGCAGACTCCCCTGGCCCCAGCGCGGCCCGGGCAGCTGCGGGCTGAGGAGTCGCGGGGCTCCGGTGGGCGCCCCGAGCTGCCACCATGAACCCCGAGAAAGACTTCGCGCCGCTCACGCCCAACATCGTGCGCGCCCTCAATGACAAGCTCTACGAAAAGCGGAAGGTGGCAGCGCTGGAGATTGAGAAGTAAGAGCCGCCGTCACCCGGGGTTGGGCTTGGGGAGCAGAGCTGGGACCCCGCCCTGGCTATGCGAGGGTCCTCCACCCCGGGGGAACTCCTCACGCCTTTCCAGACAGTGTTGCTTCTCCAGGTTTCAGGCCCTTAGCGCAACGCTTGAGAGCAAGAGATTGGGAGTCCCAGCTTTGCTTCTAACTGACCGTGTGACTTGGGCCAATTTCTTTAACCTCCTGGTGCTCCAAAGGGTTGCTGTGAGAATGAAGTGACATAATGTGTGTATAGTGTAGGGCTGCCGTGAGAATAAAGCGACATAATGCATGTTTAGCCCTTAACACAGTGCCTGGCACATGCTGCGTCCTCGTTGTGGTCTCCATCAAAAGTAGCAAATCAGAGAGTGGACTCTGATGGAAGGGAAGTGGACAGCTTGAGAATTTGCTAATGTTGTTGACCTGCCTCACTTCTTGCCCCAGCTTCTGAGAGGTGAAAGGGACTGTTAGGTGACCCAGTGGAGAAATCAGATTTGAAACCTCAAGATCTCAAGGCTCAGAGGACTGTTTGTTTTATCTCTGTCATATCACCCTTCCCTGCAAGTGGAAGTAGGAATAATTTGACCTTTCTTGCTTCCTCGGTCTTATTACATGTATGTCTAACTAAGATCTGACATTTTGCTTTACTTCGCGATGTACAAAAGAGGGTGTTTTTTAAGAGCCAGCCCTGATGGCCTAGCAGTTGAAGTTTGGCTCAGTCTGCTTGGCAGCTGGGGTTCAGTTCCCAGGCGTGGAACCACACTGTTCGTTTGTTAGTAGCCATGCTGTGGTGGTGGCTCACACAGCAGAACTAGAAGGATTTACAACTAAGATATACAACTGTGTACTGGGGCTTTGGGGAGAAAAAAAGAGAGAGAGAGAGGAAGATTGGCAACAGATGTTAGCGCAGGGTGAATCTGTCCCAGCAAAAAAAAAAAAAAAAAGATGTTTAACTAGGAATGTTTTATTAAGATTTTCCTACTATTATTTTACATTTGATTTTTTCCAGTCACATCTTTGTGATAAAGTCATGTGTGATAAAATCATGTGGGTAATTTCAGAAGAGTGGAAAGAAGCAGGCTGTGAAAATGGAAGAATGCCAGTCTGGGAGTCAGGAAGTATGAGTTGTAGTTCTGCTTTGTCCAGTAGGGTAGCCACTGGCCATGCATGGCTGTTTACATTTAAATTATTAAAGATAAAATAAAAATTTAAAATCCAGTTCCTCAGTCGCACTACTCGTATTTCAGATGTTCAATAGCCACATCTGGCTACTAGCTACTGGCTACTATAATGGACAGTGCAGATTTTAGAACATTTCCATCACTGTAGAATGTTATGTTTGACAACTCTAATGTAGTCCATGGTGTGACACTCATTCTTTGACGCTGGGCAAATTCCTTTCTTCAGGGTTTCTTAACCTCAGCACTGTTGACATTTTGGGACAGATAATTCTTGGTTGTGGTGGGCTGTCCTGTGCATTGTAGGGTTTTTAGCAGCATCCTTGGTCTGTATCCACTAGATACTAGTAGCATTCCATCAGTTCTAACAACCAAAACTGTCTTCAGACGTTGTCAAACGTCCTCTGGGGAGCGCAAAATCAGCGTATTGAGAACCACTGCCTTAACTGCTTCGGGTTTTAGTTTTCTCCTCAACTGAGGGGTTGGCTGAACTTTGCTAGGAGGACCCTCGCGTTCAGCTCTAACATTCAATATGTCCAAAACCATCTAGCTTCTCTCATCAAGGACTACTTTCTTGACTGCTTTCTTTTGATACTGCTGCTTTTTTATACCCTGGCTCTCACTAATGCTGGCAAGTCTTACTGATGGGCATCACTGTACGGTGTAGGAGACCCAGAGCTGATGTACAGATGTGGCTCCATGTCCGTGGGTTTTACTGGCTTTGAAGCTACATTGACACCCAGTTTTGTCCATCCCCCACTCTGTTTCTCAGTAATGTCTGGTTTTATCATAGCTTGAGTCATCTGTTGAGTCCTTTAACAGAGGTATTCATCTCAGCATTATTGCTGCCTCCAGCACCACCTGTGTAAGTGCTCTCTGCAGGCTGTTCTGTAAGGGTTGGTTTTCAATGAGATTCGTTTTGTATTCAACATGCCCTTGGTTTGTGAAAGTCAGAGAAACCCCCTGGGACCTTAACTGAACTATGAATTCCTTAAGAGCAGAGACCCTGTTTTATTTATCCTCAGCACTTAGCACAGTGCCTGCCAGCATTTGACAGTTGGTGTCTAAATGAATGAATGACCATACATTTTCAAGGGAAAATAACATTGCAGTCTAAGAACTCTGCTACTCAAAAGTGTAGCCCACAGACCAGCAGCATCAGGATCACCCAGTAGCTTGTTAGAAAGAAATTCTCCAGCCTCACTGCAGACCTATGGATCAGAATCTGCATTTTAACAAGATGCCTAGGTGATTTGTGTGTACCTTAAAGTTTGAGAAGTGTTGGCCTGAAGGACCCTACAGTTTCTAGCCTTCTTCAGCCATATTTGGAATGAGGAGTGCCCAGTTTGATATGTTCCTCAGAGTATGTGTTTCACAAATTGTTCAGGGACAAATAGTGACTTAGTCATCTGTGCTTCACCAGAGAGCTTTCTGGTGTCTCTGCATATAGGGACCTAATCCTGTTGGATCAGGGCCACACCCTTCTGACCTCATTTAACCTTAGTTACTTCCTTAGAGGCCCTGTCTCCTGTAAAAAAACAAAACTGAATACATCTTAAAGGTCTTATTGGCCTTATTGAACAATTCATGAATCAGGCAGCATCCGAAGAGAAATAGAAAGAGGCTCCAAAAAAGTGTACAAAATGAAAGACTTTTTTATGCAGAAAGCAGGTGGGAGAAGGAAGGTATTAGCAAAGAGTAGATTGTTTCGGACAAGGTCACCTTCCTTTGGAGGGGGTGGCAAGGTTCTCTCAGGCAGACTACCTCACTAGGTAATTCCTGACCAGGTAATTCCAGATTGACTGGTTTAAGATTCTACTCCTGGGAGAGGCTGAAACTGTAATTAAGACACATATTAAGTCTCGGTTTAGTGACATGGGCTGAGCACAAGTAACTCCATTTTGGGCCTGTTGTCTCTTTTTTTAACACTTCAAGTATAGTGACAGTGGGGTTTGGGACTTCACCATATGAATTTGCTGGGAGGACACAATTCACTCCATTACAGTGATCATAATAAAAAAAACTGATCATGTGTAAAGTGCTGTCTGCCCGATTTGGGGGAGGAGGGCAGTGAAACCTCCCTTGGGCCATTGTGTGCCCCTCATCTCATATACTTTCCATGGCTGCCCTATGAGCCAGGTAGTGTTACCCCACTTCACAGATGAGGAGGCAGAAGCTCCTTGAGGTTACATAATCTTCCCAAGCTTTCACTGCTAGAGCTGGATAAAAACCCAGGTTCTTCTGTCTCAAAAGGCCTTCCCTACCCAAAAGGGGGACATATATTTAATAAAAGAAATTTCGTACTTGAACATCTCCATGGTGGTTTTAACTGCCACTTTCAGTTTTCCAGAGCCCATCTGTTCAGGTGACAGAGCCAGTACTGCAAATGGTGTTCCAATGAGGGATTAAAATTCCTAATAAGAGGAGGGTGTTTTATCTTGATGACAGGCCTCTCAGACACTAAAAATGCAGAGAGTTGGATGCTTGGCTCAACTGCAGGACCTCTGGCCTCTAGAATCTCAAGACCAGGCTGTGTCGAGTGACTAGGATCTCATGGCTAAATGTGGGAGCCTGTGTGTACAGTCCTGGAGGGCTTTTTCCCCCACAGCCTCACTCCAACCTGTCCCCACAATTTTCTAAAAGATATGGCACTTAGGCTAAAATTTTAGAATGGGTGTTTCAGGTTTCGTGGGCTCTCAATTTCAGGGGCTGTAGTCACTGATCAGACCTGATGAAAAGGTTGGTAAGACCCCAGGCTCTGCTCGCCAGGAGAATCTAGTGGGGGGAGAAATGCCAGCAGGCAGTCTGATAAATGTGGTCGATGCTCGCTCTGCCGGGGGTAATGTGCCCCACAGCGGGCACCACAGTAGCAGAGCCTCACACTGCAGCTGGCAAAGACAGTGCACTTCATGGTAACCAGTGCTGGGCTCAGTGCCAAGTTTCCAGTGTTCCTATACCTTGAGTCCCAAAAGTCAGAAAACGTGGGTACCCAAGCCACGCCCGCTGAGAACACCAAATCCCAAGGGAGGGCTTCTTGGATTTGAGCTCCTGGATACAATGATGCGGCACATAATGACCTTTCCATCAACAACAGACCACATATATGACAGTGGTCCCATAAGGTTAGTATCATATAGCTGAGGTGTGTAGTAGCCTATGCCATCTAGGTTGTGTAAATACACTCTGTGATGGTCCCACAACGACAAAATCGCCTAATGACACATTTCTCAGAATGTATCCCTTTCCTTAAGGGAGGCATGATGGTAATGCGTCCTTGCCTGCTATGGAAATCCAGGTGGGAGGGAGCAGGGATCCCTGGCACTCTGTGAACTGTTGCATTTGACCTGGCTCTTTGGAGCCTGCCACCTCTGTGAGGAGACACTTTATTAACAAGTGGCTTACAGCGATTTTTGGAGTTTGGGTCAGAATTCCACCCAGCTCTGCTCTTTATTAGCAGTGAGACCCTCAGCAAATTGCTTAATCCAGGGGTCACGGACTGGCAGCCAGGGTCTCTGTCCTGCCAGAAGACCCATTTGGGTTGGCCTGGATTGCAGGATATCTTAAGTTGAGAAATTTCGCAGTGAAATTCGGGTTTCTGGCTTCTGTTAAGGAATTGGAAGGTGTGGCTCTGTGGGGCCCACATTCCCACAGAGCAGATCAGGGACGACCTAGGGGCCTACCCTGTCCCACAGGCCAGGACATGGGCTCCCCAGTTTGTCTCCTGTGTTGGCATGTTCCCCACAGCCTGTCTTACCTCCCGTGGCGTTCTCACTTATACCTCCAGCCTGGCCCCCATAAGCATCTGAGTTTAACACCTCTGGTTTAACCTCTCTGCCTCGGTTTCCTCATCTTAAAAATAAATGCACCTTGAAAACATCACACTAGGTGAAAGAAGCCAGTTACAGAAGGCCTTGTATGGTATGATTTCATTTGTATGAAATATCTAGAATGGGCGAATCCATAGAGACAGAAAGTAAACTAGTGACTGCTTAGGGATTAGGGGAGACAGTTGGGCTACAGTTGGGAGTGACTACTAATGGGTACAGGGTTTCTTTTTAGGATGATAAAAATGTTCTAGAGGCCGGCCCCATGGCCGAGTGGTTAAGTTCAAGTGCTCCGCTTTGGCAGTTCAGGGTTTCGCTGGTTGGGATCTTGGGCGCGGACATGGCACCGCTTGTCAGGCCGTGCTGAGGTGGCGTCCCACATGCCACAACCAGAGGCACTCACAACTAGAATATACAACTATGTACTGGGGGGCTTTGGGGAAAAGGAAAAAAAAAGAAGATTGGCAACAGATCTTAGCGCACGTGCCAATCTTTAAGAAAAAAAGTTCTAAAATTGGTTGTGGTGTTGATTGCACAACTTAGTGAACCTACTAAAAACCACTAAATTGTATGTATTAAAAGAATGAATTTATGGTGTGTGAATTATATCTCAATTTAAAAATACAAGAATGCCTGTAGTGGTTGGTAACAGTGTAAGAAAAGCACTCATTAAGTGGTCACAGTTATTGTCACCTGAGATCCAAACTTGCCTCCTGCTGTCTCTGACCCGTTTCTCCTTTAGAGTTCCTCCACTGATTGTGTCCAGTGGATGCACAGGATATTTTGTCAGTTAACCCTTAGGCCTTATCACAAGGTCTTTGGCCCTTCTTCAGAGGCACATGTTCCACTTTTCCCGTTCAGTTACTGGAGACTCATGAGCAAGTAGAAACCAAATTACTTAAATGCTCAGCAAAGCAGATGGAGATGTTTACTCAGATTCTCTGTGGGAAATTGCTGCCCGGATATGCCGTCTGAGGACAGCCTGTTACATAGAGAACTGGGACGGATAATTGGACTTGCCAGGGAAAAAAAAAGGCAGCAGCCCAAGTCCACGCTGAAAGTTTTACAACACAGGAATAAACGCAGCTCTGCATTTATCTTTCTGTCCTTTTTGGAGCCAGGAGCATTGCAGATTCTCAGTCAACATTTGGTGAGTGAACATGATCTTGTGTGGTGTATGTAAGATCACAGATTGTCTCTCTGATTCTGACTTTGCACTAATACTGTTAGATGAGCTTGTGGAATGCAGAGCACATTGCATATATTATTTAATTCTCTAAAAATGTTGTAAGTCATTGAAATGATTAGCCCCACCTTACGGCCAAGGATATCTCCTCTGAAGACATGGGAATATGAGTACAGTGGCTGAAACCTCTGCCACCTCCTGGCTGGGACATTTGGACATCACCCTATGAAATGGGATTGAGGTTAAATGAAATAATAAATGTAAAGTGCCTGGCACCCAGGAGGCATCCAGCAGGTGGTAGCTGTGATATTTGAGGAGGGGGATAGTATAACATAATGGATAAGATTTTAGACCTTGGAGTCAGAAAAACCTAGGTTTGATTTCGGCACATGCATCTATAAGTTATGTGACCTTGTGTGTTTCTTAACATCTACGAGCCTCAGTTTCCCCATCCGTAAAATGGGTATTATTATAGCTAATTTGGTTGGTTGTTTTCAGGTTTAGATCAGATAATGTGTGTGAAGCATGCAGCACATTTCATGGCACAGTAATTGCTCAGCAAATGGTTACTTACTTCCTGCTTACAAGTAGAAAACCAGTTCTAGAGTTCCATTTCAAAACATCTCAAGTACACAGCTCATCTGTGCTCCCTGTGTGTGGTGGAGGCATGCTTCGGGGATGTCTGACCACTGAACGGTGTGGGGAAATGTATGCAGAAAGCTGCATTTCACTCGGGACCGCAGTTCTGCAGGAGGGGTGTGCCCTCCGTAACTGGGTGTGTTCACTTTGCAGTTGATGTAGTTTAAGAGAATGGAGAGAGGAACTGGTGTAGGGGTGAAAAGGCATGGGCTTGGGGGTGAGTCAGGGGCTCAGGTCCTCTGTGACCTTGGGAAAGGGGCTTGGTTTCCCTGAGGCTCTATTACAAATCTAGAAGATGAGACAATAATAGCTACAGAAGAGGTTGTTCCGAGGAATAGCTGAAGTACTAATCGTGGAGTGTGCGCTTAGGAAGTGCTGGGCTCACGAGTCCTGGCACGGCCTGTGATTGTCATTGTGCTGTGTTACAGAAGGGTCCAGCGAGGGGCTGTGCTGTGTTGCTGAGACAGTACCCCCAGGGTGCCCCCCTCTTTTGGCTGATGACAGTTCCAAATGCATCCTACCCTGTCTGTGGCTCCTCCCATTATTGAGGGGGTAGTCGGTGTGGCACTTTGTGATGTTGGGAGCAGTGTCACAAGCTTGGAGTTGGCCAGCATTGGGGTTTGTGCCTTCTGGGGAATGGGGTTTCTCCCATCCTGTGACACCTCTGACCAGTTGAGAATGGAGGCTCTAAGCAACCTCTGGAGGACACTTCGTCAGCCAGGGTTTTCAGCACTTTTTAGAGGAAACTAAGCAGAAGCAGGTTCTCTTCCCTAGTACGTAGAACAGTAATGATGCCTGTGACCTCTACATCAGTGAAGGTCCCAGAGATTTGTGATCATGAGAGTTTCTGGGCCACATATTAACTTCAAAACTAGTTCAGTTTCAGATCTCCCACCTGTAGCCTACTACCTGTAGATGAAAGGGAAGACAGTGTGGTCCTTTGAAGAGAGACTAGGCTGGAACTGGGGGCGCCTGGATTTTTAACTTCACTTACTCTGCCTCCCTTTGTAGTTGCGTTTTTGTCTCTGCACGTCCCCTGTGAAGTAGAGAGGCCAAGTTCTGTTGACGGGGGCTATTTTGGAGCCCCTGGAGAGAGGTTAGAGCTCTCCGTCACCCCTCCGCAGGTGCCCTGGGCTCTTCTCAGTGTGCATTTTAGGATCCCAGGAATGGTGCCCTTTGCGCTACTAACTTGAATTACAACACTAAGGGCTTAGGACCGTGTGAATGTAATACTGATTAATCCAACAGGTTAGGTTTGGATTAGCAAACCACCCCTGTCACCGATACAGCAGCACCAGGCTTCACTCGGGTTTGCCCTGCAATTTGTGCGGTCCTTCGGCCCTGCCCGCCTTCACACATCCAATCCCCAGGCAGATGTTGACCGATTCCCCACTTACTGTATGCAGAGCACTAGGCTCAGAGACCGGGCTGGCACTAGAGATGCAGAGAATTGTGGCACCAGTCTGTCCTCAAGGACCGCATCAAGGCGCTATGGACATAGAACTGTACACATTGCAAGGAGCCGGTGACGTTCATCAGTGCGTTGCTGAGTACAGAATGTGGGTCCTTGAAGCCTTCAGTGTTCAGGGGAGGAGTGATCCCTTCCTGGGATGACCAGGAAAAGCGGGGGGTTGGATTGGAGCTGCCCTTTGAAGGCAGGATAGGATGTGGAGCAGTTGCTTTCCTGGAGAGTGGGGCAGACAGGAAGTGTGGAAGGAGTGGAGTGAGCAGCGCCCAGTAAGAAGGCCTGTCTGGCTGGAATGGGAAGGTATGCTGGGCACCCGGGCAGGAAGATTGGAGAGATCAGCCTGGCCCTGCTTTGGTCACCCCAAGTGCCAAGGTAAGGAGTGTGGGCTTGATTCGTGGCACAGCTGTTGCTGCTGTGTCCCAGAGGTTGACCCACAGGGCCAGGCCCAGGGCTGTCCAATCTGATGTTCTCATGGTTTCCAGAGCCTGGGGGTTCCGGGGCCTCAGGACTTGAATGGGCCATCATTTTTGTAGTGGCCTGGGGTGCCCTGAGTTGAGCCCTGGTAGGATTCGGGATGGGGTAGGCCTTCCAGCTGGCGTAGAGCAAATGAGAAAGGTGCTGCTGGGCCTGCAAAGTCAGGGGAGTGCTGAACACAAGTGTCCTTTTTGCCTATCTCCCTTCAGGAGACCCTGCTACTTTTGCAGCTGTTACCCCGACATTAGAGCCCCATTCCTCAGGCTCTCTCACCATTCAGTCTCTGTGAGCCTTTGTGGTCTTCAGAGCCCCCAACACGCCATTCAAATCCATACTGCCCACCACTGCAGGTTTCTCTGCATGGTCCTTACTGGTGCCAGAATTAAAGAACGGTTCCTTTGTCATGCACATGACTGGGAGCAGCTTCTCCAGCCCTGTCGCCTGCCTCTCCTCTACCTGTGTCCTTTGCTCTGCCAAACCAAGTGCCTCTCCTTCCCCTGAGCCTTTGTTCATGCTTTTCCCTCTGGGCTGCCTCATCCTGAGCAGCTCCAGAACAGACACCTACTCACCCTTCAGATCCCCTCTCAAACGCTGACCCTCGTGAAGCCGCTCCTGATTGCCTCACTGCCAAAGATGCTAGTCGTGCTCTTTCTTGCCTGTCCCCTCCTCGCCTTGCGCTCTTCTCACCAGGTTTTTTTCTCTGCTTTGCGCGAAAATGCTTGTGTACTCTTATTTCCTCTCTGCCTAACCCCAGCAGGCAGCCTCTCAGGGGCAGGGAATGCTTCCTGTATGCTGGCTCTAGGACGGGGAAGAGTGCCCTTTCCAGTTGCTCAGGGCTGTTTGTGACCTGAAACAAGGAGACGGGAGAAGAGGTGGTTGCAGGATGGCCTGTGCTGCTGGTAGGGCTGGATCTTCTTTGGATCCCCTGCCAAAGGCTCGTGGATGTCCTCGCTCCCACTGCTGCTCTAACTTGTACCAAGCAGACACATGGCCTGGCTTCCCCGGGAGTGCTGTCAGCAGCCGGAGTCCCCAGGCAGGCTGTCTGCGCACGAGCTGGAGGCATGGCTGCTTTCCACAGCTTTGGTGATCCCCTCAAGAACAAGTAGGCACAGGTTCTAGATCTTTGTGAAGTTTAAGAAACTGAGTATTTTTCATCAAAGATATTTAAAACTCAAGCTAGAAACAAATCATTCTCAGTTGTCAGACTGTATTCACAAATTCTTTAGGCAGTGTGAAATCTCAAATCCAATCTCTTAGGATTAAAAAAGTTTGTGGCTGCATTGGCCGGGAATCGAACCCGGGCCTCCCGCGTGGCAGGCGAGAATTCTACCACTGAACCACCAATGCTCCAGCTGTCAGCAGCTGTGTGAGCACCTCCTTTTAACCCAGTCCTGAGCCTCCTTGTATATATGCTGATTCACAAAGTATAAGGCCAGGCTCTGATGCTGCCACATCAGCACAGCTGCAAGAACAGAAAGCTTAGACTCCAGAGCAGGAGGGAGAAGGGAGGAGGCAGAAGGTGTGTGTGAAGTTGATTTGCCTGCAGACCTCAGGAGAAAAACTAGAGCTCAAGTCCTTCCTGCTCAGTAGCAAAAAGTACATTGAGACTTTGTTCTAAGGTTTCACCCCAGCTTCCTGCTGGAGACGGGCCAAGGCTGAGGGGTGCAGCAGGGGTCCCCTCACTGGCAAAGGGCATGAAGAAGGCCTTGTTCCCAACAGCCGGTGGTGCCAGAACCCAGCTGCCATTCATGCGCTCACTAAGCAGGAAAATGGGATTAGAGACTCCCAGCACCCTTGGCAGCTGGGGCCGGGATTGATTGAGGAGACTGGCTCCTCCAGCAGATCTCTGTGTGAGGAAACCTGCCAGGAAAAGGCAAAAGCACAGCGCTGCATTGGCCGGGAATCGAACCCGGGCCTCCCGCGTGGCAGGCGAGAATTCTACCACTGAACCACCAATGCTCCAGCTGTTCCGTGACACATCTGCAGGGCTTTTCTCAAGGGGCTGTGTCTGTGACTACTCAGAGAGAGCTCTGGCAGATCACTGGACCTCACCTGGCTGGTTTGTCCAGTTTGGGAAACCAGATGGGTTTATATAGAACCATCTTTGCTGGGCTTTATTATGCCATTTTGGGAGTGGGGGCCTATGGAACTGGCATCGAGCTTCCACCCAGAGGCCCTTGGTTCATCCATAGCCCTCAGCCCCCTGTGGTGAGCTTGATGGAATCTCATGCTATAAAGATCAAAGAAGCACCTCACAGGCCATTTGTGCAGCCCCTTCCTGGAATACCCATCTTTGCTCCCACCTCCGCCAGCACAGGAGCCAGGCCTGTGTTGCTCATCTGTGCACGCAGTGCCTGGCACAGAATAGGTGCCCCATATGGCTTGCTCTCTTAAATCTTTATCAAACCCTGTCTACCCCCCATGGAACAACTGTTTTGCAAGAGTGGTCATTGCCTCATAGCACAGCACATTTATTTTTGAACAGCTCTAATTACTACCAGGTTCCTGATACTGAGCTGGAACCACATAGACTAATTGATACCTTTTGGACTTGACCATCCTTAAAATTCTTTGAGCCAACTTGAGACCCTCATTTATACAACAGGTGAGCAGTGTACCTGCCATAATGGAGACAAAGCGATTAAACAGTGAGTCCAGGCAGCTGCTTTGAAAAGCCCGTAATCTGTAGACCGCCCTTATCACAGCTTCAACTGCTACACTGGTACCTGTTCCCATGCCTGGATGCTGGGACAGTCTCCCCCTCCTCATCCATCTCACAGCTTCTTAAGACAGTCTTTCACCAGGCTCTTCAAAACCATAAGATGCCTCCCTGTTACCCATGATATGAGATCCACTCTCCCAAATCTGAGATGCCGTAATGGCCGTAGCCCACCCGTCCTGGTTGATCTCCCACCGCCGCTGTTCTCAGGGCCCCAGACTAGTTTGGCTAGTTCCTCCTTCTTGCCTTTGCCCACACATTTCCTCCTGCCTGGAATGCCTGTTTCTGTCTCCCTCCCTGCCTCCTTCAGGGTCCAGCTCAAATCCCACTTCCAGGAAGACATCCCTGATGCTCAGGCTGCAGCTCCCCATCAGCTATCTGGGTCACTCCTATGGGTCACATATTTTCCTATGTGAGGCTTCTCACCATGGAGACGCTATGAGCTTCTGAAGGGCAGGGTGTCTTGGCCCCTGTGCCCACTGGGCTCTGAAAACAGGGAGTGGTCCCCAGTGAACCGGGCCTCCCCCTGCTCCCCTGCACTTTGGCAGGGCCTGCTTTGGGAGCATCCCCCCAGGGTGACCATGGGCACGCCTTCCCATGAAAGCAGCCTCCCTCAGACCTCCCTTCTCCCTGTTAGACACTCCCCAGGTAGACACCTCAGAGGCAGAGGCGTCTCTGCCCTTCCTTCCCTCTCCCGTATTGCATGGGCTCCTAATGCTTTTCTGTTTAATTTAAAGCTCTCCCCCCACTCTTTCCCACTGCCTCAGCCATATTTCAGGCCGTCCTTCCTGACCCTGATAATTGTGGTGTTCTCCTGTGGGGATTTTTCAGTCTCCTGTGAAACCAGCCCCCTCGCAGGCTGCCACCAGAGGTACCTAGTTAACACATAGATCTGAGAGTGTCACCCCATTGCTAGAAAACTTTCACCAGATCATCTTTTCCTTTAATTGTCCCTAGGCACTCCCACACGCCAGCTCCTCGTCCTTCTCTGAATATCCCGAGTCTTTTCAGAGCTCCTTGCCTTTAGCCAGGCTCTTCCTTGTGCCTGAGATGCCCTGCCTTCCTTTTCCTTACCTAGAAAATGCCTGCTCATGTTTTTAAGATCTGACCCAAATGGCATCTCCCAGTCAACCCAAGGAGATTAGCCCATGGCATTTTTCTTGCTTCTGTGGTATCACTTGTGCCTGGTTGCTACAATTGTTTGTTTGTGTGTGGATCTTGCCCATTTGCCTGGGGCCCGATTCAGCAGCATCCCTGGAAGTAATGATACAGACACAGAGAACCTCTTGGGTACACAAATGGAGGATTGAGCCAGTGTTGAATAAAGACGGTTGATCATTGAGGTTTTTGGCCCCCAACAAGGTGTTCATTTGCGTTCTCTTGGATTTCTAGAAGTGAGATAGCTCCACTGTTCCTCATTCCATTCTACACAAAGGGAAACTGAGACCCAGAACAGAGAAATGGCCCTTACCACCACCTCCCAGTCAGCAGCGGAACTGGGAAAGGCCTGCCCTGAGGTACCTGACTGCTTCCTCTTTCTAAACAGATCACCTCCCTCCCTCATCCCAGCCCCTGGAGCCAGCAACAGAGGTAGCCCGATTCCACTGGTCCTGCAGCTCCTCTCTCCTCTCTCTCCAGGCTGGTCCGGGAGTTCGTGGCCCAGAACAACACCGTGCAAATCAAGCATGTGATCCAGACCCTGTCTCAGGAGTTTGCCCTGTCTCAGCACCCCCACAGCCGGAAGGGGGGCCTCATTGGCCTGGCCGCCTGCTCCATTGCACTGGGCAAGGTGGGCCTTTCTCATGGAAGGACAGACACGCCAACGATGGTCCTCACTCTGACCCCCAAGACCCAGCATGGCCTGGCAGACTTGTGTTTTATGGCCATTCTCGCCACACCTAAGACCAGCAAGGCTGGCTTTGTGGCCTTGCAGACTTGTTCCCTGGCGTGGCCCCTATCCTGGGAGGCTGCAAAGGGTCTTTAAGCCCAGCCCTCATGCAAAGCCTGTGGATCCCCACAGGAGCTGGGGTGTTGGTGGCACTATGGGCTGGGGCC
Source organism: Equus quagga (assembly GCF_021613505.1). Lineage (NCBI taxonomy): Eukaryota > Metazoa > Chordata > Mammalia > Perissodactyla > Equidae > Equus > Equus quagga. The sequence continues at coordinate 66,912,703 of NC_060279.1, forward strand.
TGGGGCCTGACCTGTTCTGAGCTGCTTCTCCTCCTGCCCCATCGCAGGACTCAGGACTCTACCTGAAGGAGTTGATCGAGCCAGTGCTGACCTGCTTCAATGACGCTGACAGCAGGCTGCGCTACTACGCCTGCGAGGCTCTCTACAACATCGTCAAGGTGGCCCGAGGCGCTGTGCTGCCCCACTTCAACGTGCTCTTTGACGGGCTGAGTAAGGTGACCGCTCCTCATTCTAGCTGGCTGACCTTCTGGGACCTTGAGTGCTTGGGTCCTTTTTCCCAGATGCATGCGGAGCAGATAAGCACATAGCTGCCAGGGACACTTGTTACCTGTTCAGTCTAATAATAATTTTTTTTAATGGGCTTGTATTTACATTTTTTCCCATTTCTCTGTTTATTTTTATTGCATTTTATGAAAGTATCAGTCCACCACAAATTGAAAGGAAAAAAATGATCGTTTGAAAAGCACTAACCTCCCTTATAGAAGTAAAGCTGGTGAGTCCATAGAACAGGCTGTATTTCCCCTGCGGGGAAAGCATAGCTCATAAGTTCTAGAAAAAGCTCTCCTTAGAAAGGCTTTGGAGTCCCTAATACCCTCCCGAAGGCCTCTCTTGCTTCCTAGAGTTCCCCTCCTAGGCCCTGCTGACTGCCACAGTCATTTCTAGAGTATCAGTCTGGCAGCTGCGCTGTCCCCTCCTCCAGGAGTGGAGAGAGGACACAATCTTCTCGGATTGGAAACACCTGAGAAAGGTCAACAGCAGGCAACCCCCCAACCAGTGGCAGCGGGTCCTGGAGGTCACTGAGCAGAACAAGGACATCTACTGTGTCTCGGTCCTTAGCCGGGTTCCATTTTGCCCACCCCCACCTCTCCACCTTTATTCCATCTCTTCACTGAAAGTGGTGCCCCTCCCATGTTCCAGGCTGCACCAGGCCTTGACCGTGGGATTTCAGTAGATTCCTTGTCTTGTGTATTGACTGTGACCATCTCTCTCTGTCTGTGCCTCTTGCAGTTGGCTGCTGACCCAGACCCCAATGTGAAAAGTGGATCTGAGCTCCTAGACCGCCTCTTAAAGGTATTTATACTTGGTCCCCACTTATATTTTTATAATCTATTTCTTCTCTCTGTCTGTACGGCTTATAAATTCTATCACTGGGGGCACTCTTCCTAATTTTTTGAAATTTTTTAATTTATATACAGTAAAATTGACTCTTTGGTGTACAGTTCTACAACAAGTGCATAGAGTTGTCACCAGCACAATCAAAATGCAGAACTGTTCTGTCACCCGTAAACATCGCCTCATGCCAGCCCCAGCCAGGGCAAAGGAGTCTATCGCTTCCCACACCACGCTGCCCTCAACAATAGTGGCTGGTTATGCTAGGCTCCCCGGGGCGTTCGCTCCAGACCACAGAGATTTTGCCATTTGATTAGTTCTCTTAACTTTGACTCCTGCTCTAAATCCATTGTTTTGCTTGTCCTTTGGCCTATGAGAGGAGGGATGCTCTGGGGACCTCTCCTGGCGTGGGCTCTGCCGTTTTCCTCTGTGGCTGCCTGACCCTTGGTGCCAGCCCTGGGCCAGTAATTCAACCAGATCAGGCAGCCACTGGCCTCTGGCTCTCAGAAGCTCACATGCCTTTGATCCACAGGACATTGTGACGGAAAGCAACAGGTTTGACCTGGTGGGCTTCATCCCCTTGTTGCGGGAGAGGATTTACTCCAACAACCAGTACGCCCGGCAGTTCATCATCTCTTGGGTAAGGTCCAGCCCCTTGGCGCCATTTCTTCAGCCGTGATGAGCCTCTAGGTTAGTAAAGTCTGCTCTCTGGCACACCCTGGGCAGTTCCTGTGGCTAGAGAGAAGCCTTATTGTTATCCCTCTAAGAGCCAGTGACATCAGATAGTCTGAAAACACGTTTATTCAGCTCTGCTCCTAAAGCCCATCATATTTGCCGCTGAGGGGGATACTGTTCTTTCCTTGTCCCAGGAAACACCCTGATTTATCTTTGAAGCCAATAGTTCTGCTTCAGCAGTCACCCCTCTTCTAGCCTTGTCTGTCCTCGCCTGTGCATTCCCTTCTCCCTGTGGCATCTCAACTTCCCTGGAGTTAAATTACTGTTCCGCTGCACCGTTAACAAAAACAATAGCTGCCAGCGCCCCTCTCCACGTGGGACACCTGCAGCGCTGTGAAATGCTGCCTCTGCAGAGCCCGCTTCTCACTGCCCAGTCCCAGAGGGTTGGTGAGGAAGAAGCAAAGAGTCTTGGGTTGGTGTAACTTTCCCTCCTGGTTTCTTCCCCTGCGTCAGATCCTGGTTCTAGAGTCCGTGCCAGATATTAACCTGCTGGATTATTTGCCGGAGATCCTGGATGGACTCTTCCAGATCCTGGGCGACAATGGCAAAGAAATTCGGAAAATGTGAGTAGGGGGAGGAGGCAGGCAGCTGCTGCCAGCCAGAGACCCGCAGTACACACACCACCCCCCCTACACCCAACAGACAGGCAGCAGCAGGAGAATGAGAAGTTCACTGTCTCCTTCCTGGCTCATGTGCTTCCTTCCTTCTTTGAGGAGTTGAGAGCTCATCAACCCCCAGCCTCTGAAAAATGTCCATCTGACTCCCTCTAGGTGACCAGCCCAGAGCAGAAATGGGTCCTGGTGGAGGCTCCTCCAGCCCTGGCTGTCATATGCTATTTCCCTTCTCTTTTTCTTATTGGTAGGTGTGAGGTGGTCCTTGGAGAATTCTTGAAAGAAATTAAGAAGAACCCCTCCAGTGTTAAGTTTGCTGAGATGGCCAACATTCTGGTGATCCATTGCCAGACCACGGGTGAGTGTGTGAAGGCCCCATGGCCACCTCCACCTCCTCAGAAGCACCTTTCTCACTGTCTCAGAAAGAGTCCTGGTAGGAGTGTGAAGCAGTGCATCCCTGGATCCTAGAGCAGTGGAGTAGTGGGTCTCTATCAACATGGAGGCCCTTCCACTTGGTCTGATCCTGGAGGGGAGTAAAATCTGGTGACCTTCTTGCTGGCAATCTTGGCATTAGCACTATGAATTGAAATGCTTGGAGGGTGGAGCTTGTGTATCCATTAACTTCTGTTGAATGTCAAACTTTCGCGAAACGTACTTGCTTAACACAACAGTCACTGTTACTGGTCATGAGTCTACAGGTCAGCTGGGTGGTTCTTCTCACCTGAGCCGGGTATGGCTGGACTATCCTGCACCTACAGTCAACTGGGGAGTCAGCTTAGGCAAGGTGGTCTAGGATGGTCTTGCTCATGTCTGGCAGTTGGCCGGCTATCACCTGGGGCAACAGAGACAGTTGGTCTGTGTGTCTCATCATTCAGCAGCCTAGCCTAGGTGCATTCATGTGGCATCAGTGAGGTCCCAAGAGACATAGTAGAAGTGAGTAAGGCCTTTTGAGGCCTACACTGAAGCAGGCACACCATCACTTCTGCCCCTTCTGTTGGCCAATGTAGCAAGGCCTGTCGAAGCTCAAGGAGTAGGGGAATGGACTCCATCCCTTGATGAGAGGAGCTGCAGAGCCCCATTATGAAGGGCATGGACACAAGGAGGAGTGGAGAATCGTGGTGGTTCTTACAATCTAACACAAGATTGTTGTTCCTTTCCAAACTGGTACTGTATGCACGTTGGGAAGGCAAAAAGCAAAGGTAAGAGAGTATTTGTGAAGATAGAAGCAGTGTAGGCCCTTGGATCCCACCCGGTCCTCCAGTCCCATGCTGTGGGAGGGAGCACTCCAGCTGTTCATGCTGCCCCTCCTGGAACCCACCAATTGCTCTTCCAGATGACCTGATCCAGCTGACAGCTATGTGCTGGATGCGGGAGTTCATCCAGCTGGCCGGCCGGGTGATGCTGCCCTACTCCTCTGGGATCCTGACCGCCGTCTTGCCCTGCCTGGCCTACGATGACCGCAAGAAAAGTATCCTTCACTCTAGAGAGAGGAAACGAGCAGCCCCGAACAGGCCTGTGAAGTTATGGGACCTGGAGTGGGGGCGTGGGGATTCCCTTAGGATCCATCACACCTCCACATAGTCCTTGGAATTGAGGGAGCAAGAGGCAGAGCTGAACTTGGGACTGGGAGACCCAGGGCAGCACCAGAGCAAATGCCACTGTCCCCAAACCTCACCTGATTACTTACAGATCTGGAGCAACTCTCCTGGGCCCCACGGTTCCAACCCCCTGAGCTCACACTGCCCCACCTTGGGTGGGGGAAATCCTGTCAGAGGGAGGTCCGCTAGGACGTGGGGACATCTCTCACAGGGACACCAGCGTGGCAAGGAGAACAGGGCCTTGGTTCAGACTGCCTGTCTGTCCACTAACATACTTCTGGGGAGGACTGAGCCCCTGCCCAGTGCCAGTGACCTCGGGTTTAGGAAGACCCCCAGGTGGGGCTACTCCTTACATCAGTGGACTCAGGCATCAAGGAGGTGGCCAACGTGTGCAACCAGAGCCTCATGAAGCTAGTCACCCCTGAGGACGATGAGCCCGATGAGCTGAAGCCAGTGGTGCTGAGGCAGGCGGAACCCAACCCTGACGACTCCCTGGTAAAGCAGGAGGGGACAGTCAGTGGTGAGTAGGCTCTGCCTCCTGCCCCTCACCTCCCAGGGAGGGGCCCAGGAAACCAAAGGTCATAGGACTTGACTTGGGGCCTCACTGAACCATCCGGGGCTGCTTTCCGTATGTTAATTCTCAATTCTAGTAACAACCCAGTGAGCTAGGAACTGCTATTATCCCCATTCCGCAGGTGGCACAGGGAAGATAAGTAACCCGACCAGGATCTGGCAGCTCCTAAGTGACAGAGCTGGGATTTGAACCCTGGCAGTCTGCCTCCAGAACCCATGCTTTTAACCGTTACTTCCTCAAAGACCATTAAGCCTTTCCTTAATCTTTTTCTGGCTTCAGCTACAGGAAGTAGTTGTTTTTAATGTAGGAATGTTTGGAGCATGGCAGGAGTACAGGCTGCAGGGTTCATTTGAACGTTAGCCACAGACATCCAGCCACCCAGAAGCTGCTGCCTTTACTGTGCCCATCATTCTCAGGGCGCGAGGGTTAGGGAAGCTCCAGCTGCACTTTACTCAGTCCTTGGGAATTTTGCTCCCAAAATCAATGTCATAAAAAATGAAATGCTCTCCTTCCAGACTCCTCTAACGTTGGTGTCTTGTTTATCTATAACAAGAAGAAAACCACTTTTATGTTGATTGGAATCTGGAGTTTGGCTCTAAATGTTGTCAAGAACTCTGATTTTTTTTTCTTTTGTCTCTTGGGCCTCTATCCTCACTGAGAGGTCACTGATCGGCTTTGGGGTGATGTTCTTCTTTGCGGAATCAACCAGAGAGTAACTGATGCAAAAACTACTCAAATCTTGAAGGCTAACAGACTAAATTCTGGAATCTGCCCCTGGGAGCCAAAAGAATTTCTAAAACTTTTGCTCTCATTGCTGCTCTTGGTCTTCTCTTTTGAACATCTGAGCAGAATGTCACGCACAGGTCCCACGGGCCTCCTCCATGGGTTGGGCTGGTAGGATCAGGCAGCATTCCATCCTAGACAGTCTCATAGGTCAGGTTACAGCTGTACCATCGCCACTGTGAGCCAGAGCAGTAAAAACAGCTGGAGGCAGAACGTTGCTCAGCTGGAGCATTGGTGGTTCAGTGGTAGAATTCTCGCCTGCCACGCGGGAGGCCCGGGTTCGATTCCCGGCCAATGCAGCAGCTGAAAGTCTTTTGACAGCTCCTTGAAAAGAAAACTTGGCAAGATAAGTAAGTGTGGGCCTCCTAAGGCAGGAACTTTCTTCCTGGGAGAAACTAGAAGATTCTCAGGGCTAGACATATTTTGTCAACTTTCACTGATGTATGAGTATTTTATCTTCTCATTTTTTTGATTTTCATTTTAGAAAACTTGGAAAGTAGAGAAAAATATAAAGAAGCAAGATTATCCCCATCAAGAGGCAATGAATATTATAATTTTGGCATATATTTTCCATTATATATACATATATATATTTGAGATCATATGTATAAAGATATATATATATATATATATACACACATATGATCTACTTATATAATTCCATATCTTTCCTTTTTTGTTTGGATAATAGATTTTATTGATTTTTATTTTGTTTTGCTTTGTTTTGCTTTTGGCTTGACAAGTCACAGCAAGCAGAACTTTTGAATATTTTATACTGACTTGAAAAGTTAGTGCTTCTTAATCCATAGAGTCATAAAGTAGAATAATGGTTGCATAGCCGAAGGGGAAGAAGTGATTAGGACTGACTGCTAATAGATGCCTGGCCTCTTTTGGGGGTGATGGAAATGTTCTGGAATTAAATAGTGATGCTTGCATAACTTTGTGGATGTACAAAAAATCACCCATTGCACACTTTAAAAAGGTGAACTTTCTGTTAAGGGATGTTGTTACATGAACTATATATCAATTTTTTAAAAAAAAGTTAGTGCCTCTTCCCCTACAGTGGAACTTGGCAGCCCGTGCCCCACCCTTTCTGCTTATGTGGCAGCAAGTCAAGCTGTCTGGAAAGGAACCGCTGCTTTCTGTGGCTCATGGCAGCAGCTAAAAACCTTCTGCCAGCTGGAGCATTGGTGGTTCAGTGGTAGAATTCTCGCCTGCCACGCGGGAGGCCCGGGTTCGATTCCCGGCCAATGCAGCTTATTTCACTTTTTAGGTGGTTTCCCTAAGCATTCTTGAAACAACTCGCTGCTCAGGAGACTCTTATCTTACACCAGGATACATTCAGGCAGCTTGGCTCTGGATTTTACTGCCTCATAAACAGCATTTCAGCAGTTGCAGAACTCACATTATGGTAGTTCCCAGAGATGGGAACAGCTAATTTGGGGGCTGCACATCCGCTCCAGACCCACTCAGTTTGTAATGAACCACTACTTTACAAAGATGCCAGAAGAAGGTCCCAGCAAGCGAAAAGAGCAATGATAGCTAGTCAGTCAACGGGTTCATTCCAGCCTCTCCCGCGTACTCTTATTATTCTGCTCCACTCCTCCACCCAGCTCCACCTGGCAAAGGCAAGAACCTCCTGCCTGGTCTCTCTCCCAACTCGGTCTGTGTTTCTGCATCCCACAGCACAGCATGTTCTTCACTGCACACCTCCAGGCAAGGCCCACAGTGAGACTTGTCCACCAGACCCTCTGTGCGTGAACGTATTCTCGCACACATGCTTCTCCCTCACCTCTCACCACGGTGCTCTGGTCAGGGCAGGCCCTCGTTTGTGACACGCTGCTCCCAGCCCCTCTCCACTTGCTCTGGTTCCCCTTCAGCCCTGCCAGTTGCCTGGGGCAGGGGGGGTTTTCACAGCGCAGTGTCCTTTCTCTGACTCTGAGCTCCTATGGCACTCGATGTGTCCTCCCTGTTCCCCTCTATGACATTCCCTGATTGTCTCAGGTGTCCTGGCCTAGATTCTGGGGTCAGAATCACCTGCCTATGAGTCCTGGCTCTGCTGACTTCATATCTATTGCCCTTGGACAGGCTGCTTGGGCTTTCTAAGCTCAGATTCCTTATTTGTTAAATAGGGCAGCAATAATAATACTGAACCTACAGTGTGCTTGTGAGTTTCAAAGGAGATTTTTGCATTTACAGCCCTTAGTACATGGCCCAGGCCAAACACTCTCAATAATAGCTGCTTTGGTGTCAAGTTGTTTTAATGCGTGTGTATAATATATCCACCTACTTAGCAAGGTTCTCAGGGGCAGGGCTTTTGCTCCCTGGATCTTTATCATCACATTGCCCAGGTGGTAATGGGCCCCTAGTCGGGGTCAGGGATGGAAGTTCATGTACGAGTGAGGAGCAGAGCTACCAATAGGGTTTCCACTGGAGGGCTGGTGACCTCCCTTGGTGAACATGTAATGGGATCCATCCGTTTGCAAAGCTTCGATGAGACTGGGTGTGTCAGCACCTTCTGTGGACACTCAGATGCAGTTGAATCAGACCCAGGACTTGCCTGCAAAGAGCTCAGGGACAGATCCACAGATGAGTAATCATGTGACGCTGTGGTCACAGAGGACTGGGGCACCAGGAGGTTGTTGGAACTGGATCTTTTCTTTCTCCTTAGCTTCCACTCCCCTAGCCCTACTCCCATTTTTTGCTCTGATTATAAAGGAAACACACGTTCCCTGTAGAGATTTTGGAAAAAACAGAGACATTCCTACTGGGAGAAGGCAGAGGGTAAACAAGTTAAATACATTGTCTGGCAGATACGTTTGGCAGCATGCATTAAAAGCCTTCAAAGTTTAAGAATTTACCCTTAGGAAATGAATATAGATGTAGGTAAGGTTTTTCGTTTTAAGCACCTAACAAATGTTAGCTCATTTATTGTCATAACAATCCTATGGTGTTGGCATTGCCCTTACCCCATTAGACAGGTGAGGAAATGGAGGCACAGTCAACTAATCTGCCCAGGGTCGCATAACTAGTCAGTAGGGGAGTGAGGGCTCAGACTTGGCCCACGGGCTCCAGAGTCTATGCTCATAGCACTGTTTACACTATGATTCTTTGAAGAGGGAATTAATACAAAAGGGCAACCACAGATCTCAGCTTGACTGGGAATTGGAGAACTGCAAAGTAAAACCATGTGTCATTTTTACTCATCAACGTGGCAAACATTTAGGGGATAACTAATATCCCTGGTGAGGCTTTGGGGAGATGGGTGCTCCTCTGTTCTTGAAATGCATATATATTGGTAGAATCTTCCTAAAGGTCAACTTGGCAATATCTATTGAAGTGTCAAATATCTGGTCCTTCCACTCGGCAGCCCCCCTTTACCTAGGATCCTGGAGAAATGCTTGCACTCCTGTATAAGGAAGCATGGGAGAGATGTAAGAGTGAAAATTAGAAAACAGTCAAAACTAAGTTGAAGCCAATTTCCAACATCACATCATTTCATCTATAAATGTGTGTGATTCTAAAAGCCAAGAGGGAGGGAGGCCTCCAGGGGCATGGAGTCCCAGCTGCTGTTCCCAGCTGGCCTGCTCAGGCTTCCCCACATGTCCTCCCCTTTCCCCAGGCCTGTTCCAGCGACATGGGGCTGCTCAGCAGGCCCAGCCTGCAGCCGCAGCTCCTCCTGCCTGCTCTGAACCGTGCCCAGTCCCCTAAAGGGCCTCTAGGACCGAGGGGACAGGCGGCGGCTCAGAGCTTTTCTCTTCAAAGTGGAAATCCAGGCCCCCTTTACTGGAGAGAAAAAGGTCCATGGTCCACAGGGAACAGCACTGCTTTAAGACATAATAGGAAGTGAAAAAAGCAAGTTTCAGAAAATTTACTATGATCCCATTTTTGTCTATAAAACAAAGAGTAGGATTAGCAAAAGACAGAGGAGGGTACTTGCCGAAGGGTAAAGTGGTTACCTCCGTGAAGTCAAATTGAAGACTAAGGAGAGGTGGGCTTGGCTTTGTTTTGTTTGAAATTTTTAGAATGAGAATATGTTTTACTTGTATAATTTAAAGTTTTTAACAAGCCAAAGCTGGTACCATTTGAACAACAATTTATTAATGGTAGTTTTAAATATCCATAGGTCCATAATGATATAAGTAGTTGGATGGATGGATGGATGAATAGGTAGGTAGGTAGGTAGGTAGGTAGGTAGGTAGGTAGGTAGACAGACAGACAGATAGATAGATAGATAGATAGGTAGGTAAGTTGAAAGACAAATGGTTGAGAAGGGACAGCAATGCCTGTAAAAGGATTCCAGTTAGTAAATGTAGAAGGAAAGAGCAAACTAGAAAATCACCATTAGGCAGACTCCACAGTAATAATTGTTGTAGGCAACATCCACCGATGGCTGCTAAAATCAGTGGGGGAGTGTTTGAGGAAAAAGCTAGATATCTGTCTAGTCTCAAGTATCTCCCCTGAGATATTTTTTAATTACCAAAGAAAAAAACTTTACAGGGGAGAAACCCAGCAGATGCCACCGTAATCGATGATGAGGTGAACACTCCCGGTAACAAGACCAATAGATAGCATGTACCCCGATGTTATGCACCGAAAAAGTGCACCACTTCTGTGGCATTCTTCCAGAAATGCCAGGCTAATCACAAGGAAACATGAGGCCACCCCAACTCGAGAGACATTCTACAAAGTAACTGACCAGGGCTTCCAAAGTATCGAGTTCACGAAAGATACAGAAAGACTGAGGAACTGTGATGAATTGAAGGGGACTAAGGAGACAGGACAACTAAATGCAGTGTGGGGTCGCAGATTCCATCCTGGAACAAAGGACGCGAGTGGAAAAACCGATGAAATTCAGATTAGGTCTGTAGTTAAGTTAATAGTGTGATGTCAGTGCCACTTTCCTGGTTTGATAATTGAACTATGGGTCTGAATGATGTTAACATTAGAGGCAGCTGGGTGAAGGGTATACAGAGAATTCTGTTACTATTTTTGCAACTTTTCTGTAAATCTAAAGTTCTTTCAAAATAAAAGATTTTTTTTTAATTTAAGAAAATAGCCATTACACCCTGTCTACTCTAACCCTCTAACTCTAACAACGTCTAATCTACTTTCTATCTCTATAGATTTGCCTGTTCTAGGCATTTCCTATAAATGGAATAATACAATGTGTGGTCCTTTGTGACTAGTTTCTTTCCCTTAGCGTAATGTTTTCAAGGTTCCTCCATGTTGTAGTGTGTATCAGTACTTCCTTCCTTTTTATTGCCAAATAATAGTTCATTGAATGGCTATAACACATTTTGTTTATCCATTCATCAGTTGATAGACATTTGGATTGTTGCCATGTTTTGACTATTGTATATAGTCACAAGCTGCTATGAACATGGTATACAAGTTTTGGTGTGGACGTAAGTGTTCATTTCTCTTGGGTATATACCTAGGAGTGGAATCACATGGTAACTGTGTTTAGCCTTTTGCAGAATTTCCAGACTGTTTTCCAAAGCAACTGTACCATTTTACTTTCCCACCAGCAATGTCTAAAGATTCCAGTTTGTCCACATCCTTGCCACCACTTGTTATTATCATCCATCTCTTTTATTTTAGCTATCCAGGGGATGTGAAATGGTATCGCATTGCAGTTTCGATTTGCATTTCCCTGATAGCTAATCATGTTGATTATCTGAGAAGTCATTTTTAGCACCTGTTGCCCTTGGGCCAACAGTTTGTCGTAGATTTCCCAGAGGTGTTCAGCACTATTGTCCCTCTCCTTGTGAGATCCCTCTGCCTGAAAACCTGCAAGCATGGGTCTATCCCCAAAGCTTTGGGGCGTAAGTGGCTCCAGGGCCACATTCCTTTTCAAGAACCAGAATCAAGGCCAGAATCAAGGTGGGAGGCAGAGGGGAGGGCTAGAGAATCAGTGTGTCCTTATAACAGAGATCTTGCTCATTCAAAAGACCCTAACAGCCTTTAGCATGATGCCTTGTTCCTCTTACTCTCCCCAGGAGGCCCCAGTGGTTCTTGTGACTCCAGCTTCAGTAGTGGCATCAGTGTCTTCACTCCAGCCAGGTAAGTGGTTTCTTCCAGTCAGAAGTGTTTGTGGAAAGCGAGCAACCTGTATCTTTCCTGGATGCAGGAGACTACAGCGAAGACCCGAGGCATACTCTGCTTAGGGCCACTGAAGTGCCAGAGGGAATCTGAAGGACACTGAGCAAGCCCAACTCACCCAGTTCTGATGGACAGATAGCCTTTTGAGAGGTATCAGAAGCTGTTGGAGGTCAGTAAATACAAGTTGTGAAAGTATAACTAATGCATGGTGACCACAGGGAGACACTTGGAGATGCCTTTGCCCAGCACCTTCTGCTTATCAGGATTCGGTGGGGCTGACAAGGCTGACAGGGGGAAAGCTGTTCAAGGACAGTGTGGAGCACAGGCAGGATTGAGTCTGAGAGAGCACAGACGGGGAGCAGGAGCTGTCCTCCCCAGGCGCCCAGGTCAGCTGTAATAGTGCAGCCTTCCACGAGGGGGCGGTGCAGGCCAAGCAGCAAGATCATTCCCTCCCTTGCCATCCCCCTCCATACTCCCTGCCCAGTGATGGCATTCCCGTGGGGAGGGAATTATCACCATTCTGTGTTTGTCTGAGCCCCTTGGACTTGACCCATCTTGATTTTCTCTGGGCAGAATTGGCACCACTGGGGCTAGAATGGATGATGGTTCTCCTCCCGGGGTTCTTCCCTCCAAACTCGACATTCTGCTTGGGCCCCGGGGAACCAGTCACTCATGAAGCGAAAATATGCATTCAGCCCTGAGAGGCTCTTTCTCCCCAGACCCTTAGGGTCTTTCCTCCTTTTATGTCATTTTTTAATTTATTCTTATTTCCAAGGACCCCGTGCATGTCTTCAAAGTATGCAAGTACAATTATAAATATGGACTATTCATAGGACCTCTCCCAGATTGTTCGAGCAAGCCAGTATTTGTTCATTCGTTTTCAGTTGGGTTTTACTGGTGTTTAAATCCCATGGGTCAGTAGTAGTGTCTCTATTTTAGGACTGAGGAGGGACAGGACATCAGCGGGCTGCTGTGAAGATAACAGACTTAGGAGGGACTCTGGTGGGTGCAGACTGGCTGGGGGCCACAGCAGCCATCCCAGGAAGAAGGGATAGAGGCTGAGACTGAAGAGCTGGCAGACTGGAGAAAGTTGGATAGATTTGAGATCTGTTTTGAAGGGAGAATTGACAGGATTTACTGATGGTGGAACAGAGTAAGAGGAGAGAAATAAGAGAAAGAATAACTTCTAGATTTTGGGCTTGAGCCAAATCAGGAAATCCTGGTACTTTTCCTAAGCTAGGGTGACAGGAGGAACAGGTGTGTGAGTGGGCCCGGCAAGAGCTCTGGTCCAGGTGGCTCTGAGCATCCCCAGGAGCAGTTGAGGAGGCAGGTTTGGATTCAGGAACTCGGAGGAGAGGACTGGACAGAGGTGCAGGGGGACGGTGTGTCCTGCAGAGGAGCTCCGCTTTTGTTCTGAAGGCCATGGGAGCCAGCGTTACAAGTAGGAGTGAGGGGGCAGACGTGTGATTTAGAAGACCCTCTGGCAGCCCCGGGGAGGATAGCTGAGGGAGGAGGACAAAACTGGCAGCAGAAAGGCCTGTTGCAGCCTTGTCACTGTCATGTAGGCTATAGGGCATTGTCCTGCTCCACAGGGTGGCAGTGGGAGGTGGGGGAGATCTAGGAGGGGGCAGAGATGGGACCGACTGGAGGGGGGCACAGCTCCCCGCTGCTCGGCTCGGAAAGCTGTGGGGTGGCTGGCTAGGGCGCGCCTCAGGAGGCCTCCATTCTTGTGCTGAGGCCGGGAGCTGCCTGATGGAGCCAGGGCTCTGATTTATACCCGTCGTTCAGGAGCCCATGCTGAATGCTACCTGTTTAAAATTAAAAAACCAAACAAGAACAGATTGTCTAGTGCTTTCTCTCTCCTGTGAACAGAGGTTTCCTCGTGCAGCTGCCAGTCTGAGTCACTAGCTGTGCCAGAGAGGAGGGTGGCCTTCAGAGTCGTGAAGCCTGGGCCAGGGTACCTGGACACCCCATCCCCCCCGACCCACACTGGAGATGGCAGCTGAGGACAGTAGGGTGGGGTGCCTGCTTCCTCCAGTTGGTGCTGACTGAGCTTGGGCAAGATGGCATCTTCCAGGGTCACCAAGAAACAGAACCCACCCTCCAGTTTTCTGGGTGTACTATTTGCCCAGGGCACTGCCTGCTGTTGCCGGTTTCACTCAGGTCGGGCCAGCCAAGGCTGAACTGGGGACTCCTGCAATGGCAGAAGAGCATCCCTGCCTGGCAGAACGCTGCCATGGTGGGCAACGCTCCCGAGCCTCTTGGTGGTCACTGACCCTTTGATAATGTGATGAAAGCTGTGGACCCTCTTCCTAGAAAAATGCAAAGACACGCAGAACTCTGAATATACTTTCAGGGGTCCAGGGATCTCCTCAGAGCCAATCCTTGCCCCCCAGATTACAAAACTTCCTCACTTGGACTTAAACACAGGGAGAATAACTGACTAAACCCAAGATCATTGGCCTCTTCCCGCTCCCTCATCCCCCTTCTTTCCCAGGATGCCAGGGGAGCCACCTGAATAAGCAGGGAGTGACAGGACACTGAAGGACACTGAAGTGCCATCTGAGTGGGGCTCCAGTTAGAGGAGTCTGGGTTCCTCCACCCTCTGGGGTGGTGAAAACGACTCCCTGGGAATGGGTGGAAAGCAGAGTGGGGGAAGCATCCCCGTGTTGAGAGGATTAGGGAGGAAGAGTCTCCACCGTCCCTCCCCCGCTCCTGCTCCCCTTCCTCCCTCTTCCTTCCTCTCCCCATCCTCCCTCTTCTCTTTCCCTTCCTCTCTCTGCCCTCCCCATCTTCCCCTTCCTCCCTCTCCCTCTTCCCCTCCCAATCCTTTCTCCCTCCTTGCCTCCCTCCCTGTGTCTCTATCTCTCCCTCTGTCTCTCTGTCTCTCTGGTGCTGCTTACATGTACCAGGCACGTTCGTCTCTCGTGAATCCTCTGAGTAGTGGAGTCCCACTTTCTGGGTGTACATCCTGACTACACCACTCCTGGCTGTGTGGCCCTTGGCCAGGAGCTTAGACTCTCCCTGCCTCAGCTTCCTCATCTGTAAACTGGATGTGAAGCTAGTGCCAACTTCATAGGGTTATGGACCTTAAATGAACCGAACTATGTAAAGAGCTTAGAATGGTGCCTCGCCCACAGAAAGCACTTTACACATTTTAGCTACAGTTATTATTACAACAACCTGGTTATTATCCGCATTTTACAAGTGAGGAAACAGGCCCAGAGAGGTTAACTTCTTGCCCAAAGTCATTCAGCTAATAGATGATCAAGTTGGAATTCAAGCTAGGTCTGTCTCACTCCAAAGCCTTTATTAATCACAGAGAGTTCCAGAAGCTTTGTGTGTTAATCGCCCTAACTCATCTGACACAGGAGCCCCGGACAGGTGTTGCTGTGTGAATGGACTTCCACTGTGATGCCAAGGGCCATGGTGTCATTGGTGACATTCAGTACAGGTCTCCTGGTGTAGCTGGCTGCCCTATACATAAGGCAAACAGAAAGATCTAGAAATCAGTGCTTTCCGACTTTTCACATCTGCTGATTGAAAAAAATTGTAATCATCTTTTATAAAAAACAACTTTGAATTAAGAAACAGTTCTCTTTTTAGATTCACCGTTTTTCTAATTTGATTAGAAGTGTAACATGAATCCTATAAAGAGTTAGACATTACAGAAATAAAGTGCTGCCTCCCAGAGAGAACCACTGGAATTTATCATTATTTATTGGTAGTATCAGAAGCATTCTTCAATAAATCGATATTTTAATAGCCACGGTGGTGCCATGCATTTGGAAATTGTAGTACATATATGTGTAAGACATTTATTATGAAATGCTTTATGAGAACATGCTCAGTGAAAATGGGGTTTTGCAGACACCTTGAAACAACTCAGAAGCCCCCAGGAGTGACTGGTCTAGACTTTTTGGAACCAATGCAGAAATGTAGAAACTGTGAGTGAGTTCCATTCTGTTCTATCTGGATAAGGTAAGCCAGAACAGAGGGTGCCCCATCTCAGGCTCCAGACCAGCAGCTCAGGAGCTGAGCACACCATGCAGCGTGGGGTGCATGGTTCCCACAGTCTTGGCTCCCTGCTGAGTGCAGAGCCCAGCACACCAGCCCCACCTAGCAGAGCACCTGAGAGCTGCTTCCTCAAAGGCAGGTGGGATCATCGAGCCTCCCTTTCCTGGGAACTGAGATCAGCCTCCCTGGTGCCCTGGGTGTGCCTGTTTCCTGTGACCTTCACCTCCAGCCAGCCAAGAGAAGTGAGACCCAGGGACAGTGTATCCAGCTAAGGAAATGAGTTCTCGATACGTGGCCGCATGGCCTTGGCTGGGTCCCATACTGTCTCCCAACCTCCATTTCCTCATTTGTGCGTTGAAGGATTGGGTTACATGAACCATTAGGTCCTTCCAGTTAGGAAGTTGTTGGTTGAAGCTGACACCTGCCTCACCAGCAGTCTGAGGGTGCCTGTGTCTGGGGAGGTTTACTGTTCCTGGCATCTGCTGTGGGGAAGATCAGAAACTGTTAGTATATAAAATGGTGCCAGTTCACACACCAGCTGCGTGAAATCCTTCCTTTGTTTTTTGGCACCGACACAGTGCCACCTGAGGGAGATGCCGCCATGGGCTGTCCCTTGCTTTCTGCCCTCAGTAGAGACACTGAACTGGCCAGAAGCATCTGGGGACCACTGAATTAAGGAGCCCGGCTGGCTGAGGAACCATCGAGCCTAGCATCTTGGGGCTCCATTTGGGCCACTTGGATTTGGAGTTCCCCCCACAGAAACCAGCACCAGGCTTCCCCGGTGTCCTCTCTCCCCCTAATGGAGACTCTGTATGCCCTTTGACAAGAAAGTACAATGAAAGGTGTGTGTGTCAACCTCCTTTTTCCAGCACACAGGGCTGCCAGGTCTGATCTGGCCAGAGAGTAGCCGGTCCACACAAGGGGCTGCTGTTCTCTGCCCCTGCCAGAGGACAGTTGGAAATGATGCCATCATGGACTCTTCTGGGCATGGCTCATTAGAAGGCAGTGCTGGGTGGTGGGTGAGACCACTCTACTCAGACTGCTCAAATCCAAATTGCTGGCCCCACCACTTCCTGGTCATGTACTCTTGGACAGGTTACTTAATGTCTCTGTGCTTCAGTTCCCTCATGTCCAGAATGGGAATAACATTGCTTCTGGCATAGGGCCTTTGAGAGAAGTAAATGAGGCTATGCAGGTACAAAGCTTAGCATGGTGCCTGGCACAGAGTATTTATTCAAGAAGCGCGAATTATCATTTTCGGTACCACTGTCATCATCATTATTTTCAGCGCCACATTCTGCCCCCCACCCAGGGTTCATACACAGCACTAGGCCAGAACTGTAGGGTGGAATCCAGGGAGCTGGGCTTGGCACTGCCTTCCTCCCCACTAGCAGCTCAGGACAAGGCTGTTGCTAGGCCAGGGCAGTCCTGAGTCCCCCAGGTGAGTGAAAACAAGGGCTTCTTCCCAGGGGGCCCGTTTCAGCTAAGAATGTGGCATGACCTGCCAGGCACAGGGTACTCATGGCACCCTGGGCCCTGTGTGGCAGCTGGTACACCCTGAAGCTCCTGCTGGGGAAAGGGACTTGCCGTGGACCTCAGGCTCAGGGGGTTAGGAAAGAAGAGTTGGGGAAGGGGGTGGAGGTCTGTTCATTGTCCCCTGCTTTCCGAGCTCCTGCTTAGTTAAGGCCTTGGGCTGCTCATAGGCATCTTGAGCTTCTCCAGCCATGGGACCCTCCTGGCCCAAGGAGAAGAGCTATAGTGGAACGTGCTGGAAGGAGTCCACTAGGAGGGCCACAGGATGGGAGAAAGAGGGACTTGGAGATAAGACAGCAAGTAGATCCTAGCCTTCAGCAGAGGGAGAGGGAGTATCTCGGGAATTGTCAGAGATGAAAAGAAAGTGCTCAGGAAGCCCTTGGATGGATTACCAGCCTGCCGCTGTGGAGCTGTGCTGTCCAGGGTGGCAGCCACTTTCTCGTGTGGTTGCTGAGCGCGTGCAGTGTGGCTGGTCTGATCTGAGATGTGCTGCAGGTGTGAAATGCATGCTGGGTTTCAAAGACCTAGGACACAAAAAAGAATATAAAGTATCTTAGTAGTGACCTTTGTATTGATTTTATATTGATTATATGTTGAAATGGTAATATTTGGGTATATTGGGTTAATTAAAATACATCATTAAAATTAATTTTACCTGAGGCCGGCTCAGTGGCGCAGCGGTTAAGTTCACATGCTCCACTTCAGTGGCCCGGGGTTCGCTGGTTCAGATCCCTGGCATGGACCTACGTACCGCTTGTCAAGCCATGCTGTGGGAGGCATCCCACATATAAAATAGAGGAAGATGGGCATAGATGTTAGCTCAGGGCCAGTCTTCCTCAAAAAAGAAATTTTTTTAAATTAATTTTACCTTTCTTTTTACTTTTTAATATAAAACTAGGAAACATAGAATTCCATATGTGACTCAAATTATATTTCCATTGGACAGTGAGCATGAGAGAGAGATTGATTAAGAGAGTGACTGGGAGCCCATGTTTTCCACCCTGGACTCATCTGTGCCTTAGTTTCCCTGTCTGTCTTAGGCTACCAAAGAACCTAGATGTATTTGAAGATATCTTTGAAGACCCCAGAACTTCCAGCCATATGGCTCCTGGGGAAATCTCAGTGGCAGCCCAACCCAGAGGCTCGAGTCTGCTGGGCCCTGTCACTCACACACTCAGCCCTTCTGGCCACCAGAGGATAGAAGGGCCCACTCTCACGCCCAAAACAAGCACCATGGGAATCATCAAACCATGTAAAATAGCCGTTCCATTTAGCACTTCCAGAGCTCAGAATTGTGCCATTTAGGAATTCACATCAAATGAACTTCAGAGAAGCTGCAGGCGAATCAGGAAAGCATAGGCATCGAGTGCCTGATGCAAATGAATAATTGAGCAGCCTGGAAATACCACGAAAGACTGTTTTGTGCAGGCAGGCAACTGAACCGCCAGCCTGGTCCTCAGGAAATGCAGCCCCTGGTCTGCACTGTCATGGCTCCTTCAGGCGAATACAGTGTGATGAAGGGAGCCCCTCTCTGACACCCTGAGGTTTTCTGTCCCTGCTGTCCCCATCCCTGAAAACTCCAGCCTCTGCCCGGGAACTGTGCTTTGGGCAAAGGGCTGTGTCAGCGTCCCAGCAGCCCCCAACCTTGGGGCTACTGGGGTCTTTTCTCTGCCTAGAAACCAGCAAAGCCTTGGGCCAGGGAAGCTGGGGAGCCTGCCCCCCCACTGAAGCAAAGCACATTCTGAACAGGCTTCATTTCTCAGTCAGAGGCTGTGTTGCCTCTTTGCCAACTCAAACGAGAATGTTACAGCTTCAGAGGCAACTATCCAGGCATCTCAACCAGGCCAAACACTGTGCCGAGTGCCCTGGAGCACGTGGCAAGATGGAAAGCCAGGATCCCTAGCCTCACCCGAGACCTACCCTTCAGGTGCCTGGTGGAGGACCTGTTGGATTTAAGGAGTGTTATCAGGGCCTTCCCCTGGACTCCCTGGACATGGTGGTTTGGTTTTATCAACAGAGGGTCTGGACTTACTGCCCGGAGGATGAATGGCCTTTGGACCCTGAGGTCTGCTGGCACCCAGCTCAGTGCCATCGGAGTGATTTTCTCCTATACAAGCCAGGCTTGTGCTGGAAAAGGAAAAGGGAGGTGGGTGGGTCCCAGCAGACTGGCCCTCCTCCCCTAAATGTGGTTGTCATGGCTCCAGCCTTGGAGAGGGAGAGGGAAGCGGAGGGAGAGAAACAAGCCCTCCGTGAGGCTTGCAAGGGTGTATGCCATCTGCCCCTCCTGACCGCCGAACCCAGGAGAGGGCCAGTGTCTGGGCCCGGGTGTGCGGGCCAAGGGGGTGTGCAGCTCGGTGGGAGAGGGTTCTGTGGGCTTCACCTCAGCTCCTCCCTCGTCTTGCCCACAGCACTGAAAGGGCCCCGGTCACCCTCCACCTTGATGGGATTGTGCAGGTCCTAAACTGCCACCTCAGTGACACAGCCATCGGGATGATGACCAGGATTGCCGTCTTGAAGTGGCTCTACCACCTCTACATCAAGACTCCCCGGAAGGTGAGCCCCCAGGCCCATCGACCCGGTACGGCCCTCTAAGCCAGGGGGCTTCTTCTGAGTCGACCTCGGTTTTCAAGGGCCTGCCCATGCTTGGGAGGGATTTGGTCATTGCAGTTCAGGAGAAGTCCTTGTAAGCAAAGGAGTGAAGATGTTTGAGGAGCCTTTTGGTGTCTGGGGGCAATGGGGAGGCGGGGAGGTGGTCCATGCAGTGGGACCCTCTCTGCTCTGAACCCCATCCTGGAGCGAGGGAGCGCTCACAGGTTCCCCGGCTTCTCTGCTCTCCAGATGTTCCGGCACACAGACAGCCTCTTCCCCATCCTGCTTCAGACGTTATCAGACGAATCCGACGAGGTAGGTCACCAACAACCCCTTCTGTGCTGTGGCTGCCGCGTCCCCTTTTGAATGACTGAGGGGATCTCGTAGCTGAGAGGGGCTTGTTTGGTGGTGGTTTTTCTCTTAAATCAACACCCAAAAATTGCCCTCTTCCTCATACCTGGTAAGGTGCATCCTTTAGAGGGAAAGCTCTGTTTGGCTCTTGGCTTTGGGAATAAGGACTCTTCCTCTGTCGGCCCTTCTGAAGAGCATGCTGGGACCGGTCATTGGCGAGGAGACCAGTCTTCACAGGGAGCTGGCTTCTCTGGAAAGCAGTGGAGAGTGGTGGTGGGAGCGTGGCTGTGGGTCAAGGCCACATGCAGGGCTGACCCTGCTGAGCTGCCTAAACTTGAGCGGGTCACTTCATGGCTCTACATCTCAGTTTCCTTCTCTATTCACCGGGAGTAGTAACAGGACATGGGGTTGTAAGAACAACATGATCCATGAAAAGTGCCAGGCATGTGCTGAGCACTCAGAGAGTGTTAGTTGTGTTACTCATTCAGCTGGACTCCATTTTGACCTCTAGTTTGAAATTGGACCCTTAAGCTTTGCTTTATTGGGGTCACTAAGAGCAAAAGGGGGAGGGTGGCCCAGAGGGGGGTAAGGAGAGCTGGACTCTGGGTCCCTTTGTCATCTGAGGGAGGAGCACACCTTTCCCCACGCCATTGGCAGCCTTCCAGTCCCTGGAGTTCTTTTTCAGGACTCCCCTGCCACCCAGCCAAGGGGCAGGATTTGCAGCTGGGCGTTGCCATTTGCCAGGGTGGCATCCCATCCCTCCAGCCATACCAGCTCCAGGTTGCATGTCAGATGCTGGCAGGCTGCTGCTTGACTCACTCCTCTCCTTCCCTCTTCCTGGCTCTGGGCAGCTGTGGGCTCCGGGCAGAGCTGTGTCCTCCATGAGGCAGCAGACACATGAATCTGCAGACCTCCCACACTGCCCAGTGGGAACATGGGAGTAGACAAGGGCTAGGGGTTGGGGGAAAAGGGAGAGGGACATGGCTCACAACTTCCTATGCTGTGAGGCACCTCAGTCTTCCCTGGGCTGGTAGCAGGCTTATAGGGAGCCCAGTACAGCTGTCCTGCAGCCTGAATTTACTTTCCTGAACCTGGGCTGAAAAGAGATGCAAACAGGCAGGTGTCTACCTCTAGGTCCTCTAAGATACTCTGCATTTCCAGAAAAATCCAAAACAGATGGTCTAGAAATCTGCCCTTGACCCCTCCTGCCTGTCCACCATGCACACACACACCCTCTCTTTCTCTTTCCCCACCGTCCACTGTAGTGTGAGGTCCAGGTGGACGTGGCCCAGTTCTGCCTGAGTTGGGAGTGACTCACTGCACAGTCACAGCCCTCATTTCAATGCAAAAAGGAAGAGAAGAACTTTGCTGATTGGTTCCTTCCCTAGGACTTCACTGAAAGCAGCTGAGTTTTCAGTCCTTTAAACTGAGTTGTTTAATCCCATCCAGCTCTTTGCTTGCAATTGGTTTTGTGTGCGTGTGCATTTAAAGGGAGCAGGAGGAGATGCAGTCCATTAAACAGCTCTGTTCAGGTTGCGCCTGTGGAAACTCGATTTGCTGAAGTGCCAAATGTTGTCAGGGCTTTGGGGCACATCCTACGGGCCTCCAGTGGGGAGAGGATTGCAGCTGTTCTTGGGGACAGTTGCAGGGGTGTAAGGGGAGTGAAGAGGCCCTGCTTTCCCGTCTCTCCAGGGGAGGCATTTAGGGACCTGGATGATCAGTGGTGAGTCTTGATTGTGCCACATCGTTGTTCTTCACCAGATCACATTCCTAAGTGTCTCCTGCCCCATCTTTTTGGTGACCTTGAGGTCATACTGTGTACTTGGCAATGGAAATACAGCCATGAACGAGACAAGGTCCTTCTTTGCCTACAGCTTCCTTTCTAGGATATCTAGAAAGTGCTCTCTGTTGGGTTTCCTAATATTTCCAAACACAGCCCTGACCTCAAATTGGAGTTCCCTGGGGTTCAAGACCCTGAAAGCCTGTTGGATCAAATTGGACCACAGCCAGACTGGTGGGGAGAGGCCCCTTCCTATTGAAGACTTCGTGGATCTTCCTTCACTGATGGAATTTAACCACGACACTCCTTGAGAGTGTCTGGCCTGGGGGCCTCAAGGCACAGGTTATCCCATTGTCCCACAGCTATCCCATTAGTAACAGCTTCCTTCTATGAAGTCATTACTGTGCCAATAACGGTGCTAGACCCTTGACTTGTAGTCACTAGAGAACTGTCAACAGTTCTGTGGGAAAGTACTGTTATTATTTCCATTTTACAGTTCAGAAAATTTAGGCCGAGGGAGGTGAAATAACTTGCACACAGCTAAGAAGTGGTGGTGCCAAGTACTAGATTGACTTCAAAGCCCATCTTCTTAATCACTTAACCACTACACCTGTGTTTCACTAAGTGCGGCCCCAGCCACCCACATCAGAACCAGCTAGGGACATGGGGAGCTTGTGTTTAGTTGTATCATCATCCCCATTTCTGGCCTCTTTCACTTGTTCCAGAAGTTCTTGAGAAGAGTTCTCAATTTAGTGTGGAGAGGGGTGTGTTTTCTGAAAAAGCTCTATTCAGCCCCCAGATGCTTTGTCCACTTTTCTTATTGATTTATAGGAGCTCTTTATATATTGGGGACATTTAATTTGTCATCTGTGGTGCAAATGGTTTGTCTCCCAGTATGATTGTGATAAGCCTACGTGCTCCTCACCCTTGGTGAGAGCCACTGGCCTCAGGAGACAGAGTGTACCCAGGTGTAATGATGCAAGAGCTGAGGCTCCAAGTCTAGCCTAGCTCTGCCCCATCACCATGTTCCACAGTGACATTGGCACATGGCCTCACTGGGGTGTCTTGTCTGCCATTGTTTCTCAGTTCTACCCCAATGACTGCTCAGTAGTCCACACCCTTCTGGCATCCGCGTTGTCTCTGCTTTCTCATTATTCAGGATAAGTGGCTGTTTCCTCAGTACCGCCTGCTCCTTGCAGACTATCTGAAAATCCCTTTTGTCAGAAAGAATTTGCAGGTGTCAAATTAATATTCTTGGCACCAGAGTAGAAATCCTCCCATTAGCTAGGGATCCAATTACTTGTTTTCAATGAAAATGCAACCCTGATTCAACAGCATGGAATGCGGGGGGCATGCTCAGAGCTTCCTGCTGGACCCTGGTGGGGAGGTGGAACTGCTTCTTCCCCTGCCAGGAAGATGCCAGTTGTCAGCTGCCTCATGAGCCTACAGCTGCTGAGTGGGCTCCGCCCGTGGACAGCGCAGGACAGGGATCCTCTCCATGTTTCTGATGTGTGGCTGGTCTGGGAGGGAGCTCGGGCTGATTCCTCACCCCCATCCCATTCCCAAGCACTACTGCCCCCCAACCTGGATTTTAAATCCTCAGGGTGTGATGCTGGGTATGTGTCTAACCCATAAGGATGTCAATTAATGTAAACTAAGGACTTTGGGTGATAATGATGTGTCAGTATAGATTCATCGATTATAACAAATGTACCACTGTGGTGAGGGATGTTGATAATGGGGGAGGCTGTGCGCATCTTGGGGTAGCGGATATGTGGGAAATCTCTGTACCTTCTGCTCACTATTGCCGTGAATCTAAAACTCCTCTATAAAACAGAGTCTATTTAAAACAAACAAAAAATATGTAGAGCTTTTTAAAAACCTCAGTCTTAGAGACTTGGAAGGACGCGTGGTGTCCCTGCATGAGAACTTAGCATCCCAGACAGCTGGCCACCAGACCTGAGCTTGAATCCCAGCTCTCACCCTGCCTCATCAGGGACTGTGGACAGGGAATCTAACCTCCGTGGCCTGTGAAATGGGGCTCATGATGTCTACACTTGCCTCATAGACCGTTGTTCAAAGAGACTGTGTAAAGCTCCCACCCAGATCCTGGCCCAGCGTGACAACCTGTCTGTCAAGAGTTCATTAGGGGAAATTGGCCTTTTCACTATTGAATTCCTCCACCTGGGAGCCGGCCTCGTTCCCTTTTGTGTAAGTCATCTTGTAAAGTTTTAAGGTCTTTTTTGTCGGTCTTATCATTATGCAGTTTACTTTCACTGTTTTAAATTTTGTTTTGATTTTGAGTGGCATCCTTTTCAGGTATTATTTTCTCCCCTGGTGACAGTGTGGCCTTGTGGTTGAGAGCACAGGCTTGGGGGTCAGGTAGTCCAAGAGTCCAGTCCTGGCTAGCTATTTAATGGTTGGTTGGCCTTGAGTAAATGACCTACTCTCTCTGAGCCTGTTTCCTTCTCCAAAAACTGAGAA
Organism: Equus quagga; assembly: GCF_021613505.1. Taxonomy (NCBI): domain Eukaryota; kingdom Metazoa; phylum Chordata; class Mammalia; order Perissodactyla; family Equidae; genus Equus; species Equus quagga. The sequence continues at coordinate 66,936,973 of NC_060279.1, forward strand.
TAATGGTAGAATCACCCTCCCAAGTTTGTTGTGAGGATTGAACAAGATCATGAATCTAAAATGCGCAGCACAGGTCCAGCATGTCTAAGCACGCAGTAAGTGTTAGCTCCTCCGAGGCTGTAAAAGGGCCTGACGGCAGACACACACACTGGAATCAGGAAGATGGGCTCTGAGTTTGCCCTAGATCCTCCCTGCCTCAGCTTCAGCAGCAAGAGCTGGCACGGAAGCTGGTCTCTCTCCTCTGTTTCCCCGCCTGTCTTCAGGACCACACAGCCCTGTGCAGGTGGCCAAGAGGCAGGGTGTTTGGGGGCTCATCATCCATCTCTAGGTCCTAGAAAAACCAAGAAGACAGTGGGCAGCAGGACCAATGCCCCTCTCTACTTTCTCCCCTGCCTGTCCCCCTCCCTTAGCCCCCCAGCACCCTGAGGTGGAGCTGGCCAGAGCAGGGAGAAAGGCCCCATTGTCAGTGGGCTGTGTTTGAGCATCACAGGGGGAGGGCTCCCAGCTGGCTGCCTGGGGTCCAGGGAAAGGAGGAGAAATGGCATTATGAGCAGAGGAACTGCCTTGGGCCTCTCACTGCGACAGCCTCTTGCTCAGAAACAAGACCTTCAGATTCTGCTGAGATCCAGAAGGGCAGGCCCAGCTGCGGCCTCTAGAGGCAGCCTCCCCGACTCTTCTCAACATCTCAGAGCTGGGGTGTCCTTAACAATTTAGAACATAGGTTCTCAACCCAGGAGAAGCCCCCCTCTTTTCTGCCCCCTAGTTTCACAGTAACTGTGAGGAGAAATTGCTACAGAAGGTTGTGGCTTATGTGACTGATATAGAAGCAGAAAAAAAGAATGAGAACCACCTTTCTGGAAAGTTTGGAAGATAGGATTGTGAGGGCATTGTTCATGGATGGTAGTGTTTCTAGCTTGCCTTTCCTTTCCCGAGGAGCCGTTGTCGCTTGGGTCTGATGGGTTGGTCAGCTGGGCCTGGGATCTCATCTCTCTGCCTTAAAGTTAGTGACAACAGGGCCTTCAGTGAAGATTTTCATCATGGGGAGCCCCCAAACCTCAGAGCTGTGCTGTGAGGAATGACTGATGGGAAAGGTTCTGAGTCCCTGTAGGTTCCTCTTCTGATTCACTTTCCAGAGTGACAGGAGCTGTGCTCTCCTGTCCCATGAAGGGAGGGCCTCCTATTAGAAATTGGCCATCCCTCAGTGTCGGCCCAAGAAATAAGGGCTTCCTCTTCATTAGAGGCCTCCTCATTTGAGGGTGGCTTAGAGAGCCAATGATGGCCCATCCAGCACTCCCACTGCTGGCTTCCTTCAGAAGCCACAGTGGATGCTGTGTGTTGGGCCCCACGTTGTCTGTGGGAGCAGACTGGGAGAAGGAGAGGGAGAAAACCAGAGTTTATGGAGTAACTGCACTATTCAGAGTATATTGCATCTATTGTCTTAATGAATCTGCTCAGCAGTCTTGGGATGGTTTTAATTATCCCCAGCTTGACATAGAGGAAATTCAGGCGTGAGAAGGATAACTTGCCCAAGGTCACACCACCAGGAGCCAGAATTGGAAATCAAGGTCTGTCTGATTCCAGAACATCTAAAACCCCACACAAGGTCTGACCTCACTGCAGAGCAGGGGTCCAGCTGGGATAGGGCACTGCTTTATCCAGGCCAGCCCCCCCCCCCCCCCCCCCCCGCAGTTCTGGCTGCAGCTTCTCTGAGCATTTGACTTTGACCTGCCCCATCAGGCTGCTCCCCAACCAAGACCCCCAGCTCCTCTCCAGGGCCCCATCCAGAAAGAGTGGGCCAGTGGCTGGCATGGCTGAGGGGCAGTGTGGGAAGTGGCCCAGGTGAGGAACAGGAGGGCAGGCCTTGGCTCCACGCTGTCCCGCTCTCCATGGGACCGGGCATGTCCACGGCATCTCCTCACCTCAGCTTTCTTCCCTAAAATGTGGTTGGCCTGGATTGTGTTCGTCCGTCCAGCTCTGACTTTGTGTGGTCCAGGTCTCCACTCCCTGGAATACTAATGTGCCCTGCTCAAAAGTGGACAGTCTTCTGTAAGAATGGGATTTGTTTTTCCTTCTCGTGTCTTTGCCTCAGTTTTTATTTCACTCCAATTTTTATTCCATCCACTCTCTAAAACCAGCAAAAACAACCCCTCCATCCCCGCTTCAATTCTGAAGATTTCTTTACAATCAGATCACATTGTCGGGTCAGATGCCAGCCCTGAGAACGAAGGGGTAAGATGTCGGGGGCCAAGTACTTGATTCCTTTTGCTGAGAGCCCACCCAATGTAGGGAGATGAGCCGGGCCCCAGCATGGGCCCTTTCCTGCTGTGGCCCTCCGGAGCCCTACCAAGGACACAGAACACTTGTCCACTCAGCTCTCCCTGTGGCTGACCCTGCGGCTTCCCTCGGGGGCTTCTGAGCGAAAGTGAGAGGAGGATTAGGAAGGAGCTGGGAGAAAAGTCATGGCCAGCAAGGGACTACACGGACTCTAGTCACAGTTCCCCAGGGACAGCCAGCCCCCAGGCCCCCATGGCCCAGCAGAGGACTGGCAGTCACTGCTAGGGGTCCTGGGAGGACTTTGGTCTTCTGAAATGAGCCCCTGACAGGAAGGAGAGGGGACTGCCTGGTAACAGTCCCGGAATCGCACCTAGGAGAGGAGCACAGGGCCTCTGCTCACTCTCCTTCTTCCATGTTTCTGCACTGTGCACTCTCAGTGGCCCACTTCAGCCCCCCCGAGTATGGGGAGACCCATAGTAAGTGTAGTCAACATGGAGGCATTCCATTCTGGGGAAGGCACGTTTGTGTCCCGGGAAGGGTTTCATTGTTTATCTCTGTCTGGATTCCTTCCACTCATGGGCAAGTGAGGACCCAGAGCCAGCACAGCACCTGGTGTGTGTGGGCTGGGAAGGGGGCAGAGGCCTGCTGCCTGGCCCACCCAGGCTCCTGATGAAGGCGGAGGTTGGGCTGAGAAGGATGGGACAAGGGGAGGCTCGCTTTCCCAAAGTAGGGCCAAGCAGCACAGGAGGGATTCCACGAAGGGGAACCGGAGGGGACAGCCTTCTCCTGCGACAGGGCTGGGGGCTCTTACAGAGCCAGGCTACAGGGCTGGGGGACCTGCAGGGCTGAGGGCACTACCTGGCCCTGGGCCTGACTTCCTGCCCCAGCCCGTCTCCCCTTGAACTCAGGAAGAGATCAATAATCTTACCTAGAAAGGCCGAAGTCCAGCACCTGGACAGAAGCCCCACAACAGAGCCATCCAAACCAGGGCTGCCATCAGAATCTTCTGGAGCTTCTTGAAATCCAGCTGCTTGGTCCTCACCCAGATCTCCTGAGTTGTACTCTCAGTAGGGCCTTGTTGCCTGGGTGCTGGCATTTTCCACAAGCTCCTGGGTGATTTTGTTGCACATCTCTGGTTGAGAACCACAGATACGGACCAGCATAACATCCTACTGGGAGACTACAGGCCGTGGCCCTGGCTCTAAGCCTTGATGCCCTCTCCCCATGGCCCTTGGGGGGTGGCCAGGCCAGGGCCCTCTGTATTCACCCCACACCCTACTCGGTGCTTGTGGCATCTTCAGAAGTCAAAATTTATTCTAAGATATGTGTTGATTTTTCCTCCTCTGGAGATGGCCAGAGCTGAATCTGCTGCATCCCCTGACAAGTCCCGGTTGGCAGTTCACATGGCCCAAGGCCCACGGACGGGGCAGGGAGTTTTGGTGAGCAAAGAGATGTCGAGGACGGGCCCAGGTCCCCACTGCTGGCAGGAGGAGCTGTCACCTAACACTCGCCTGCTCTGTGCCAGACCCTGTGCTGGGCGTTCTCGAACGTGCGTGATCTTAGTTCATCACCACAGCCACCCTTCCCGGGTGGCTTCTGTTGTATTCCCCACTTTACCGAAGGGCCAACTGAGACTCAGAGAAGCAAAGTATCTTGGTTAAGATCTCGGCTTCACTGCTCCATGAGACTTATTTGTCACACACCCCAGCCACCTCCTGTACATCAAGGCTGGCCAGGTCCCAGGAGAGGTTCAGAAACATTTTAGGAGAAAGTGAACCAACAGGAGGTGGGGCAGATGGTGAGCTGATCCCTCTCCAGCCTGCCCCACCCTCCCGGGCCCTCCCCTGCTGGGACCTGGCCTGGGCCTGAGCATAGCTTGCAAGTGCACTGGGATTAAGCATAGGCCTGGTGGTGGGCAGGAGACCAGGGAGCCCTCTGCTGCTCTCCTGGTTGCCATAGACTGGTGCCCCGGAGACAGCCGGCCCCTCGGCTCATCACCTGGTAACCGAGCTATAACAGTGTGTGCACTGCTCTCATGCTGCCCGCAGCACAGCAGGCCCCTTTCCCCTTCCCTGCCTAGCTCCTGGGGAGAATTTATAGAGCTGAGAGTGCACTGTCCTGGGCAGGGGCCTGGCGTCAGCTGGAAGGAGCTCCTGGGGCAGGGAATCAGGGAACTGGTCTCCAGGTTATCCTACCCCAGGCTGGCCTTTCTCTTCTCTCCCCTCAGAGGGATGGCGCTAGAATGTTTTGAGCTGCCAGAACCCATGCTGTGCTGTCGCTGTTAGTGGAACTTAACAGGAAGCATTCAGTGCTGGCCTTTTGCATAGATGGCACAGAACTAGGCACTTAGGGAAGGATTTCCAAGTTTATTTAAAAAGAAGAAAGAAAAGAAAAAGCAGTCCTGATCCCTGAGAGCAGGTGTTCAAAGTCAGGCAATGCAAACCAAGATAATATCTTTTTTTTTTTTTTTTTAAAGATTTTATTTTTTCCTTTTTCTCCCCGAAGCCCCCCGGTACATAGTTGTATATTCTTCGTTGTGGGTTCTTCTAGTTGTGGCATGTGGGATGCTGCCTCAGCGTGGTTTGATGAGCAGTGCCATGTCCGCGCCCAGGATTCGAACCAACGAAACACTGGGCCGCCTGCAGCGGAGCGCGCGAACTTAACCACTCGGCCACGGGGCCAGCCCCCAAGATAATATCTTTTTAAAGTTGTTTTTGCTTTACTAAGACGTAAAACGTTTTTAATCAGGGTAGTTTTCTCAATGGGAAGTAGAACAGGTCTGAGTCTAAGCTGTCCTTCTCTTCTGCTCCCAAGGCTAAATGTCCTATTTGGCAGTGCTTTCCTTATTTGTTGCAGAAGGCAGGGCTGGGTGACCCACCCCCGGGAGATGCTGGGCATGGCCTGCTCTGACCCCATTGTAGCCAAGAGCTTCTCTGGGAGTACCACCCGTTCCCCAGGCAGGGGCCTGAGTGCTGCCTTGTACAGCTCAGGATTACTCTGTCCAGGGCGGGGCCTCCAGCCCCAGTGCCCACTGGTGCTGGGTGCCTTCTTTCAGAGTTCTGTAGGTTGACTGCTCTGGGGAGTATGGGAGGCCCTGTGGCCTGCCCCGACTGCCCCAAGGAACCCTTCCTGAGGACAGCAGCCTGGCTTTCTAAGGTCAGTTCTCTGGCCTATTCCACAAGCTGCAGGAACCATTCTGTGGCTTGACCCACTGGGCTATACCCCTTGTGAAGGAAGGAGACAGGCTTCTATGTGGAAGGAAGAAGGCCCCAAGGCTTTCTGCAGATGCCCAGCCTCGGTTCTTCTGCACTTACTGTCCGCTCCACTTCCCAAGAATAAGGAGCAGCCTGACCTGACCCAGATCTCAGGCACGGTCCTGCAGCCCCACTGTTCTAGGCAGAGGCATCAGATGGCCCTTGACAGTGGCCTGCAGACCTCAGCCTCCAGGGCCTTTGGCCTGAATTCACCTCTCCTGCCGGCACCTAGTGTGTCCCTTGGAAACACTCTTGTACCTTCCTCCTGGCCCAGACTGGAAGGAGCCCAGCTTGGGGATTTCCTGTCAACATAAGAGCTCCCTCCTCACAGAGCTGGAAGGCTGGGCCAGTTGACACCTGGGGCCTAATCAGCCGAGCAGTGGCCTAGCCAAACTTTTGACAAAAGTTTCTTAGAGATCAGTGGGTAGAGTGGAGTGGGAGGTCTCCCTGTGCATCCCCTTGGCAGAAGCTATTCAGAACCATCCATCTTCCATTTCCTGCCTGGCCCTGCAGGTCAGCAAGTATTTATTCACCATCTGCCGAATGCCTCGCCCTGGGACGTCGTGTTCAGGAGTTCTGGTAGGAGGCAAGGACAGGACCCCAGCCTGGGGACTTGGCCTTGCGGAGCTCTGGGTCTCCAGCTGTTCCCAGGATGGTAAAGAAGCAGCCAAGTAGCACCTCGGGGAGAGTGAGAGAAGGGAGCCTCCCGCCACAAGGGGTTTTCCAGGGCTGGTCTTTGGACAAGGTGTTGGGACAGGGAGCGCCTGGATGGACTAATGAAGGAAGGGAGGGAGCAGCCGCCCGTCCTCAGCCTGCTGGAATGCAGTGGGGTGACCGCCTGCAGTGGCGCCATGCAGATGATGACTCCCCTCCCACACTGAAATAGGTCTTTTGCTAGTGTCAAGTCACCTTCTAGAAGGAAGGGCTTTCTCAGGAATCCTCTGGCTTCCTTGACTTTGCTCCCCAAGCCTCAGAGGGTGTGAAGCCCCCTCGCCTTCACCCCTGTGGCCTTCCCCTCACGGTTGCTTTGGCAGATGCTTTCCGCACCCAGTTGCCACCGACCCTTTCACTCCTTGATGGCCAGTGCACTCCACTCCAGGACCAGGGACCAGCTGATGTGCCTTCCCCACCCCCAGCCTGTTGCCATGGTAACGACAGGCACTCCTGCTCCTGCAGAATATTGCTTTCTTGTAACCTTCCTCCCTCCCTCTCTTTCCCCCTTCTTTCTCTCACACAAAAAGAAAGCACAAGTGTTTTATATTCATTTTGCAAAAAGCTGTGTAGTGCATACTAATTGGCGTGGCTTCCTCCTGCTTTCTTTGAGCCTTTCCCCATTCTCGGAGCCGGGACTGCCGGCCAGCACAGGCATGGGCCCAACCAGCCTGCTCGTTGGAAGGGGGACTAGCTCTGGGTTTCTAGAGACCCAGCAGTGTGTCTATAACTTGGGGTCTTTCGTCCGGGCCTTTAGCTGGTGCCACATAAGCAAGGCTGTGAAATCACCGTGTCCTTGTCCCAGAGCTTCCTGGCCACAGACCAAAGGCTGTGAGGTCTTCAGGGTGTGGAGCACCAAAACCCTGACCTGGCATAGACGCTCAAAGCCAGGTCCAGCCAGAGGGTGGCTTCTCTGTGGTCTCTGTTGCTCTGTCCCAGGCCCCCTGTTGACATTGCCTCCTGGGATCTCTCCTTGCTCCCCCAGCAGACACTGCGTCTTGACCTAGGCCCATGTCGGGACTACTGCTCCATAGCCTCAAGTCCAGTCCCTGGGCTAAGTGGGGTTTGCTGGTCAGCTGGGAGAGAGCCAGCAGCTGGACTTGATGGGCACAGGAGCCTCAGAGCCCTGGAGTGGTTCCCTACAAATTCCCCATTCCCTTCTTCCCTTGTCCTCCATTTTGGCAGCCCCTTCCCCTCCTTGCCTCTAGGATGCTGAAGGAGATGGCAGTACTGTTCTCTGACTCCCACTTTAGGGACCAGGAGGGTGCTCTGTATGTGTGTGTGTGTGTACACATGGTGTTGCCCCTGGCAGGGCTGTCTGTCAGCTTTTTGCCAGCCCCTGGGGACCAGAGGCAAATCTTTTGATATATAAGCACAAAAGGAGTGGCTAGGATTACTGAAGGAACCTGTAGACAACATTTCCGGCTTTAATTGTGCAATTGAAGTATAATTTGCATTCATTTGCCATTTGGTGTTAAACTTTCTAAAATAAGAGAATTCAAAATGTAAAATATGCAGCTTTGCTGGCTGGCTCTCCAGTGGGGCAGGAGGAGGTGGTGCAGACATGGGTGATGCAGATTCTCTTTGGTGGAGAAATGAAATCTGAAACCCGCTGTGTGCACTGCTGTCCCTAAGCCAGGGCCACTGACCAAGCTCGGCTGTGGTACCAAAAATCTCCTAACAGAAGTGGTACATAAAGTATCCCTATAATCTTCACAACAGCCTTGCAAGGCTAAATCTCCATGGGCACGTGTGAGCAAACTGAGGCACCCTGTCATCTGCAAAACCAAGGTCAGACCTCTTTGTCTGGGTCATAGGTCTTGATGACCTGCCCCTACCTATGGTTTCTCCCTGACTTCTAGTCATACTCCCATCCCAGCCCCAGTCCTAGACCAAAGCTTAGCTTCCTGGAGTGTGCCACGTGGTTCTGGTTCTGTGTCCATGAAAGGCTTATGCTACTTAAGAGAATGCTTTGCATGCCCTCCTCTACCCCCTGGTTCCTTGGCAAACTGGTGCTCTTGTCCTTCAGGAAGACTCCTGGCCCCTCAGGCCAAGTTGCTGGCTCTCGTTACACAGGCATGGCATTATCAGTGTTTATTCACTGCCTGTCTCCCCCAAGGTCACTCTTGTCAGAGGCAGGGCCCATCCCACTTGGCCTTACATCTCCTTCAACCAGCACAGGCCCTTGCCCACAGTGAGTCCTCAGTAGATGCTTGGGAGAGGGCATTGTATGGGTGAAGTTAACTGGTCCAGGGTCAGGCTACTGAATGGCAAGGTCAGGATTGGAAATCAGAACTGTCTGACCACAAAGCCCCATGTAGCTTATCGGGCTCCGGTCTGGGGACCAGAGCTAGGTTTGAAGTGGACTCCCTGTTATCTTGAGCAGGTGACTATGTGTAAGGTGAGACTGATGACAAGCGAGGGCCTTAATTCTGGCTGGGAGCAAGGACAGCTTCCTCCTCTGGCTTCCCCCTCCCTTGTAGCCTGGCTCTAGGGCCGCTCAGAGGGTGGGACATCTCATGGGCCAGGCCTCTCAGGTGTTGTTGGTTCTTCCCAAGCATCTTTTCTATGAGGAAATAAGTACCCTCCAGAAACCTGGTGAGAGTCAGTGTGGTCCTCATGTGGTTGGCATCTAGCTGACTGCCAGGTGCCGGCCTGGCCCCGGCTGCCTCCGGCCTTGCTTATGTGCCACATTTGACCACCAGCATATGCTGCCTGGAAGACAGCTGCCTCCACCCAACTGTACAGCCAGACCTGAGAGGAGTAGCCTGCGGCTCAGAAGAGTGGTCAGCACAGGGGTGCAGTGGGGCTGGCAGATGCCCAGAGATGTAAAGAGACACAGGTTTCCACCCTGGGCCTTCATGGCTGTCCTGTGAGTGTGAACCAGATGTGAGATGGTGGGGAGTCAGCGAGGCCCACCGCCTCGAGCCGTGGGCAGAACAAGAGCAAACTGCTCTGTGAGGACCACTAAGTTTACTACAGGGAACTCTAAGGTGCTGATTTGAGGTTTTGACTTGATTCTTTTTTTTTTTAGATACAGTTCACATACTATAAAATTCACCCTTTTAAAGTATATAATTTAGTGGCTTTTAATATTTTACAAGGTTGTGCAACCATCACTACTATCTAATTCCAGAGCATTTTCATCACCCCAAATAGAAACCCTGTACTCATTAGCAGTCACTCCCCGTGTCTCCCTCCCCCCAGCCCCTGGCAACCACAATCTGTTTTCTGTCTCTATAGATTTGCCTACTCTGAGCATTTCACATAAATGGAGTCGTCATACAGTATGTAGCCTTTTGCATCTGGCTTCTTTCACTTGGCAGATGTTTTCAAGGTTCATCCATGTTGTAGCATGTACCAGAATGTCATTCCTTGTTGTTGCCAAATAATAGTCCGTGGCATGGATAGGCCCCATTCTGTTTGTCCATTTATCAATTCACGTACATTTGGGTTTGTGATATTGTGATATGTAAGAAATAGATATATTTGGTCTTCCTTCCCCATTTCTGGCACAGCTCCTAAAACGCTTGGAATTTCCTAAGTGGTGAGAGTGATAAAGGTGTCTTTTGTTAGGTCAGTGAGGTGACTTTTGGGTGCACCTAAGGATGGGGGCTGGTTGCCAGGAGAACCAACCATGAGATTAAAAGGTTGGAACTTTCAACCCCACCCCCTAACCTTTGGGGAGGGGAGAGGGGCTGGAGGTTGAATCAGTTGCCAGTGGCCAGTGACTTAGTCAATCATGCCTATGTAATGAAGCCTCCATAAAAACCCAAAAAGGGTTCAGAAAGCTTCTGGGTCAGTAAACACGTGCAGATTCAGGCAGAGTGGTGCCTCTGGAGAGGGCATGGAATCTCTGCGCCCCTTCCCACATACCTTACTCTATGCATCGCTTCCATCTGGCTGTTCCTTTTGTAATAAACCAGTCATCTAGTAAGTAAAGCATTTCCTGAGTTCTGTGAGCTGCTCTAGCAAATTAATTGAACCCGAGGAGAGGGGGTCAACCTCCAATCTGCCAGTGGGTCAGAGGCACAGGTGGCAACCTGGACTTGCGATTGGCATCTGGAGTGAGAGGGAGTACGGTCTAGCAGGACTGAGCCCTCAACCTGTGGGATCTGCTGCTATCTCCAGGTAGATAGTGTCAGAATTGAGTTGAATTGTAAGACATCCAACTGGTGTCAGAAAATTGCTTGGTGGTGTAAGAAAAAAACACACATCAGAATTGGTGTCAGAACCTTAGGGTTGTTTCCACTTTCTGGTTATGATGAACAATGATACTGTGAACATTCCTGGGTAAGTTTTTGTGTGGGCATGTGTTCAGCCCTCTCGAGTAAACATTGAGAGGAGAGCTTACCCATGGTAACGCTGTTGAACTCTTTGAGGCACAGTTGGCTTGCTTCTTGCCTCACTGTTTAATTTGGGCAAGTTACTCCCCCACCCAGATTCCCTGGTCGCCTTTCGCCTCCCTGATCTTTAGACAATGACTTACTTGGAAAACGGGCATCCGGAGTGCATGACCTGTGCACGTCCTGTGAGGCCGGTGCTCAGGGGCTGTTCCGTGGCACAGCATTGCCCTTCCACTGCTTTGCTGTCTGTCCCCCCAAACCACCCCCTCCCTCTGGGTCATCTTTCCGCCATTGCTGAAGTAGAGAGCTTTCTGGGGGCCCTCCCTTGATGGGAGCATGGGCCTGGGCCGCCCTGCCTCTGAGCCTAGACCTACCCAGGCTCCCAGCTCTTGGTGTGGGCTCAGAGGCAGCCCTTACTCCTGCCATGTCTGGGCTACTTAGCAGCCATGATTTTCAGCCAGCATGGATTCATTTCCTGCGGGCCCAGCAGTCAGAATGTTCCGGAATCACCTATACCGATGCACAGAGGGCAGGCAAATATGGGTCTGCCTGCCAGGCCATGGGCAGAGGCAGGTCTGACTCACCTACAGTGCCAGCACCCAGCACAGCAGGGGCTGTTCTGAGAGTGGGAGAGAGATAAGGGAAGGACCGTGGTTAGACAGATGGGAGGTGGCATCTGTGTGTGAGTGCAGTGTCCAACCTAAACGAGGCCAGGGTGCAGCAGGGTGAGGAACAAAATAGCAGGCTAGTGGGGAAATTGCATGCCGAGTGTGCCATGCTACTAGGAGAAGACCGAAGGGCCAGGGCTGGCAGAGAGGACAACAGAGGAGAAGTCACAACTGGGGCAGAGTGAGGTGCTGCTGGCATGTTACTTGCATTGAGACAGGAACCGCTTTCAAGCTTTGGGGAAAGAATAATAGCTTTATCCTTTTTTTTTTTTTTTGAGATAAAATTTGCCCTTTTAAAATATGTAATTCAGTAGTTTTTAGTATATTTAAAAGGTTATGCAGTTATTACCACTAACTCTAGAACCTTTTCATCATCCCACAAAGAGCCCTGGAGTAGCCTTATGTTGACCATGGTCATCATATTCCACCCACCTGGTCTGTCATGGCACATGTGGCCCACCCACCGGGGCCCCATGCACCAGTGCTCTGCATCACTTCCGCTAATCCAGGACCAAAGCCCTCGGTTGCCATGGTAATTCTTGGCCTGCGCTCAGGCACAGTTATCCATCCTTTTAACTGATGCCTGTTGGACCAGTGCTGGGGGTACACCTGTGGCTAGGACAGGCACAGTCCCTCTTCAGAACACAGAGATGAGTGGGGATAGAAAGGGGCAGACAGCCCTACCTGCAGTGAGGCAAGGGCCCTGCTCGAGGAGCTAGAGCAGTTATTGATTCACACACACAGGGTGCCCTCCCACTCCCTGCTGAGGCACCACCTTGCTCACTATGGGTGCCAAGTGAGGAGCAGGAGGAGATGGGTGCTTTGCGAGGGGAGGTGACTTCTAAGGGTGTGAGGGCTCTCTGGATTGTGGGGGCAGCCTGGGGACCCTTGTGACACATAACACTGACTTGAGCCCACACTCAGCTGTTCTCCAAACTCAACTCTGCGTCCTCCTTGGAAGACCTTGGCAGGCAGGCGTCAGGCTCTAGGGGCCCCACTCCACTCACACCTGTGTATAAATGCCACAGAGGCAGCTGAGAACTGAACAGTGAGTCTATGAGTTAGGAAGTCCTCCATCTTGGGGCCCAGAGTCACGCCCTGAATGTAGAGAGTGGCCTTGTGTCACTTCTGCAGAAAGATCTGTCCTGTGGCCTGGGCTGAGGCCAGCACACCCAGCAGTGTGACCTGGAGGGCACAGTTGGACCCTCACACAGGTTGACATTGGACCCTGGCCCATCCAGGAGCCCTGAGATGTACACTGCACAAACTACACCCTGGTGCCTGAGCCCTGTGTCTCCTGGGACCCCTCAGGTCCCTGCTCGAGGGACCAGAGAGAGTGGTCCTGGGAGAGCTGACTCCCAGTCCTCAGAGTCCAGCTTCCTTCCTCCACTTGCCCCTGTCCTCTGCCTCGCTACGTTCTCTTCAATTCATATCGTTTTAGAACTTTCTGAGCACTGTTACAGCCATAGTCTTGGTGGCTCTCACCAGCCCATCGCCCTCGGCAGACCCCTCCCCATCCCCTGTAGGCAGCTCTCTGTCTCCAACCACAGCTCTCTCTGGAGGTCGTTGTTCTCATCCTCTGCTTTTCTTCTCCAGGTTATCCTGAAGGATCTGGAAGTGTTGGCAGAAATTGCATCCTCCCCTGCAGGCCAGACGGATGACCCAGGCCCCCTCGATGGCCCTGACCTCCAGGTCAGACACTCAGAGCTTCAGGTGCCCCCAACAGGCAGAGCCGGCCTGATGAACACTCCTGGTAAGTATTCCTCTTATGGTTACAGGCTCAGCGGCCCTTGGGGAAAGCTTGTGCTCTGTCTCGTCCCTGACTGGGTGGTCCTTTGGGCTGTCACTCTTGAGCCATTGAGTTGTGCCAGGGTGTGAGGGATCTGTAAGTGTCCTACCAGTGAGCTGGCGGTCTCCAAGAGGCAGGACACCTCACCCTCCTGCTGCCTCCTGGCTCACGCTCCACAGTCCCCCAACCCCGTAAGAGCCCCTCATGTCCCTTTTTCCTCATCTTCCTTCACCTTTCCTACTTTTGAGCCATTGGGTAAATATAAAACCATCTGAGTCAGCTAGTCATCTCTTTCCCTGGGGCGGCGTCTCCCCAGTCAGGAATCAAAGGGCTTTGGAGTCTTGAGTCTCACAGGTGGAAGACTAGGCAGCCATTTTCTTCCTCGCCGAGAAGCTAAAAATAGCAAACAACACGGCAGGCAGCCCAGGCAGGAGAGGGGATAATTCAAACAGAATGTTTCCGGGCAGTCTTTGGACATGAAGGTGGCCATGGCATTCCTGGTGCTCACACTTCGTGGTCCTTTCAGATAGCAGGTGGCTATCAGAGAGCTGTGGTTGGAGACAGAGAGCTGCCTACAGGGGATGGGGAGGGGTCTGCCGAGGGCGATGGGCTGGTGAGAGCCACCAAGACTATGGCTGTAACAGTGCTCAGAAAGTTCTAAAACGATATGAATTGAAGAGAACGTAGCGAGGCAGAGGACAGGGGCAAGTGGAGGAAGGAAGCTGGACTCTGAGGACTGGGAGTCAGCTCTCCCAGGACCACTCTCTCTGGTCCCTCGAGCAGGGACCTGAGGGGTCCCAGGAGACACGGGGCTCAGGCACCAGGGTGTAGTTTGTGCAGTGTACATCTCAGGGCTCCCTGGGCCAGTGTGACTCCCAGCTCCCTCCTCCCAGGCAGACGCCAGTTCCCTCCAGCAACGCAATCTTGGAAAACGCCCAGGGATGCAAGTTGGTCGGGAAGTACCCAGCGAATCTTGGGTGTTTGCCTGAGGTGTCTGTTGTCCCATGAGTAGCTCTTGACATCCAGACACAAGATCCTAGACAGCTCCTCCTTTGCTGCAGAAGCCAAGTGTCAAATAGGTTTGGGGCCTTTCAGTGGCAGCTTCCCTCCTACAGCCGCACCGTGCTGGTCCCGGAAGGCGTTCTGGTACCTGGCCCTGAGAACGCCTGCTGGGTGGAGCCGCCAGAGTCCCGCAGGCCTGGCTGCACCCCAGGGCTGCCAGGTCAAGTCACAGGCCTGTGCACTGACGACATCTCCCCAGTGAGACTTTGAAGTCAAGGTCCCCCAGCCCTTGCAGTGGGGTGTCACATAGGACCCAGGCATTAGGCCACTGCCACTGCATACACTCTGCCTGCAGCTGGTCCCAAGTTTCCAGCTGTTTGACTGAAGCAAAGGAGTAAGGGGTTCTAGCGGCTGCCCGGCTTCCTTCTCTAGTTTCTCCAGGATGCAGTGGTTTCCTTGCCAACAAGCCCAGTTTCCTCTGGGCAGCAGAGGCCATGGTTGAGAGGCTCCCACATCCTGACCCCGGGACCCAGCTGAGATTCCCAACCTCTGTCCCACAGCCCAGGAGTCCATTTTCCATCCTGTGTCCCCAAGTCAGCACTGAGGGGTCAACCTGAAGTCCCCAGGACAGATGGCAGGAATGCCAGAGGTTGAGTGTGAGGGCCAAGCCCCGATGTGGGCGTGGGGCAGCCTTGATGAGAGAAGAGAGGAGAGCAGTGAGGGGAGGGGGGATGGCAGCAAGAACTGACTGGAGGAGGGGCAGCAGCCAAGAGAAGGCATCCTGCAGGGCAGAAGCCAGCCTTCAGATCTCCCTCCCAAGGAAGCGTCTTCTCTCCTCCTCAGAGTGGGAGAAGCATAAAGCTGAGGCAGCACAGCCTTGGGCAGGGGAAGGACACTTGGATCTCCCAGGACTCTCTGTGACCTGTCCCTCCATCTGGAAGGTGTATCTTCCTCCCAGCACAGAGAAGTTGATGACTGAAATACTTACTCGCTAGTGGAAAGATGGGCCAGAGAATGGCTCTGGGCGCCCAGGTCTGCAGGAGAGGGTGGTGTGTGTGCAAGGCCTGGCCCAGGAAGTCCCAGGGGAGGCCCTACGGCAGCAAGGCCTTCCAGCTGCTTGGGAACAAGGGCTGAAGGGAGCTTGGATGGCAAAGTGCTCTGAACCCCAGCTCCTGGCCCTGCCAAGGGTAGGCCACTAACGAGGCTGAGGCAGGGAAGACTTGCCCCAGTTCACCAAGGCTGTCAGACTGGCTCATGTCAGCCAGAGACTCACCCTGAATTCATAGAAAAACAACCAAGTATGCCAGATCGAAAGAAATTCCATCCTGGAAAGAACACCAAGGAAGTGCCTATAGCCAATAGCGCTTCTTGCTTCAAGGATACACAGTGCTGAGGGCCACTCGCTCTTAGCCTGAGACCCACGTGTGCACTGCCAAGTGTGGGAACCACACATGCGTGTGTGTCCGTCCACAGCTGGCACCAGATTTTTCAAACTGGTTTGTGATTTTAAAAGGTCAAGGTCAAGCTTAAAGCAATACTGTAAGAGCCTGGGAAGCCAGAGCTGGGCTCTGTCCCCACTCCCGCCTCAGCTGCCTTGGGGAGGGCACAGTCCAGGCACCAAGGACATTGTGGGTAGCTGTTTAGGTCAGAAAGCATGCAGGAAGTGTACACTCATTCCTCAGCAGGCCGCTCTTTCTCCCATTGCTTCTCAGGCACGCAAGGGGGTCATTCTGTTTCCATCTGGCGGTGCATGTGGATAGAGGCTGCAAGGCCAGACCCACTTCCTGTTTAGATTCTGCTTTCCTCTGGCTCTCCAGGGCACAGCTCAGAGAACTTGCAGACTGCAGTGCTGTGTCCCTTTAGGATAGATCACCCCACTCCACTCCCCATAAAGGGACTTTCTGGAAAGCCAAGGAGGTGGAGAGCCTAGCAAAGATTAAATGGCGTTTGCAGGGAACCAAATGGCCCCGTCTGCGCGTTGTGTCTGTAAACTCAAATGGTGCAAATTGAATGCAGCAGTGGGGAAGCGAGGCCCATCCCATGACTGGGTAGCTGCTGTGTTGGCTTCAATGCACCACAGCAGTGGTCCCAGGGGCCCGCAAGGCAGAGTTACCCACATGCAGTTTTCCCCTCGCCTGGCCTAGCGTAAACATCTCTCCCTCTGGTGCAGAGCAGCATGGTCTTGCTTCTCCTGCCCTGCTTTGTTCCTGACCTTCACAGAGCCCCAGGCTTGGAAGAGGGCCATCTCCAGCATAGTCAGGAGGGGAGCTGTCTGGGTAGGCGGCCCCAAGGGAAGCCAGTAGAGGGATACCACGTTTGCCTCCCTAGCTTGTGATTTGGTGAAATGAAATGGAAACAACCACCTGGATCTCCTGTGACTTGACAACTGTGGCTTCTCTGCCCATCTCCACTTGGGGGTCATCAGCCAAGGCCCTGCCAGGCTCTGAGGAGAGGAGATGATGAACCCTAGCTTGAGCATGCCTGTGGGGCCTGTCCCTGAGCCTGTGCGGAAGGCCCAGCAGGAGCAGGAGGGCCCTGGGATGGGTCCCTTGTCAGAGGTGTGCCTGGCCCTCCTGGGGCCTGGACATCCCTGCTGCAGGAGACGGAGCAGCTTTGGCCTAGCATAGCAGCAGTGTGGCAGTCTGGGGCCAAAGGTCAGCCCAGGACTGATGTCTGCCCCTAAAACCCAACTTCCTTGACCTTCCCTCCTGGCTATGAGGCCCACGCTTGATGGGATAAAACAGCTCGTGTCAGTGTGCCCTGTGGGGCTCTCTCGTCCAAGGTAGATGGAATTTAACCCGAACTCTAAAAACATGGGCAAAAATGAAACATTCTGATTCAGTTTCATTCCTCACAGCCGTGGCCAGTGTGGCCAGATGCAGAATCAAGTTCCAGAAGAAACCCAGAAAGCCACCTCTAGACTTTTTGCCTAGTAATTAACAGTGACCATAGTACGTTGAGCTCTCGTTAGGACTGGACACTGTGCTGAGTGCTTCCCACATGTCAGCTCACTGAACCTCACTATGGACTGGCCCCTCAGCTGCTCACAACAGCTCTGAGGAGAGCACCGTTGTCATTCCCACCTGGAATAGGGCGTTGCGACAGGTGTTGGGGCTGACCCAGGAGCCTAGCCTGAGAGCCTGCTCTCTTTACCCCCACATTCAGAGGACAGGAGCACAGGTGCCCCCCCACCCTTGCCAAGCACTGGAAGCTTCCACCACTCAAGGGGAGGAGCAGTGGTCACTGGGCTGGCAATCCAGGCTCCTTCTCTGGGTGCTGGGCCATGGCCCCAGCCTGGTAGTTCTTGGGGCTGTCCCTCCTCTTCTCAGTGACTTCAGGGACCCCATTCTGACCTCAGGCCACCTAAGCACTTCATTTCTTGCCCTTCTGCTGCCTCCCTGCCCTACCCTCCACTTCCTCCAGCCACACCAGACTATTTCCCAGCCTCTAGAAAGCCTTGCCTGTTGCCATTTGAGCCTTAAAGGCCCTTCTTCCCACATACTCTTTTCAGGCATAAAAGAGCATGGGCGCTGAGGTTGGAAAGATCTAGGTTCACAGCCCAGTTCTGCCCTGCCTATCCTGTGACCTTGGGCAAGTGTCCTGCCTCAGTGCCACCTCTTCCTCCCCTGTAAATTGGGTGATGGGATGCTTGGGCCCTCCTTACACGGAGGGAGCTGAGATAAATCCCCCACATGTGTGAGGTGCTGCCTTTGCTTCCAACCTTCTTATTACAAGAGCTCACACGTGCTTCGGGCCAGCTCAGTGGCCCCTCTGCTGTGCGGCTTTCCAGGATAGTCCAGGTCAGGCTCCTCTCTGTGGCCTCTGTGCCTCCCGCCTGCCACACTGTGTGTGGGGGCTGAGTTCACATCTGTTTCCCTCTCGGCCGTGACCTCTTAGACCCTAGCTATTCAAAGTGTGGGTTGTGGCAGCCTCAGCGTCACTTGGGAGCTCATCAGAAATTGAGACACTCAGGCCCACCCCAGACTTGGAATCACATGTTGTCAAGATCACCAGGTGACTTCTGTGCTCCTCACAGTTTGAGAAGCACCGCCTCAGACCGCGGGAACCTGTTGCTCTCATCTCTGAGTCCCCAGCATCAGGCGCCCCGTAAGGGTCAGTGCCTGTTTTTCAGAGTTCATTATAATAACAGAAGGAGCAGGCACCAGGGCCCATCACCCCGTCACCAACACCAGATCTGAGGCTCCCCTGGCACCCCTGCCCAGGCCTTCACTTGTCATCCGGTGGACAGCCTAGCCCCTTCCAACCCAGGCCCATTGCTGTTGATCAGCCTGAGGCCTTGGCCCCAGCCCTGCTCCTGCGGCAGCAGCACAACTCCTCCCTGATGCAGCCCCCTCCACTGCCCTGTCAGCTTCAAGTTCCTCCCCGGCCCTGCTGTAGCCCAGTAGCTTAACTCTTGCTCCAAACCGGGCAGCTGGAAAGCCTCCTAGATTTGGGTGACTTCCCAGGGTGGAGGGCTTCCCAACCTCAGCTGGGCTGGCCCACAGAAAAGAAAGTGACTGCCTTTTGGATTGGGTCCCGAGGATGCCATTGCTGCACATCTTAACCACCCTTTTGTCCACACAGCCATGGGGTTTGGGCCCTCCGATTCGGCAGACTGCACACCCCCGGAGACCCTGCTTCACAAGAGGCCTTGGCCTCCCTCTCTCTCAGCCCCTTGATTCTGGAAGTTGCCCATTCCCCCCATTCCTGTTGGTTCCATACCAGCCTCCCAATCACGCAGCCCCCTCCTCAGAGCACTTCCTGTGCCAGGCACAGCGTTATGCTCCTTATCCCTGTGAGGTTCACAGATAGCAACCAGCTCTGGAGAAGGTGTCACTTCCTCTAGACTGCTCTGCCAGTCAGTGGCAGGACCTGGATCTGATCCGACTCCTCTGGCCCTTCCCCCACATCCATCCAGGGCAGTGGATCCAGATGCTCACTTGAGAGGCTGGCCAGGTGCATGAGCCCTGACCCATGGGGGAGGTAGACAGAGGGCGAGGAGCAGAGCAGGGACCCTGCCAGGCCTGGACTGGGCAGCTAATGTTTTCGCATCTGGTTTTGTTGAACTGTAACTCGCGTTGTGTATTGAGGCCAGAGCTATTTTTATCCTGACATGTGAGGCTCCTTCACGTCATAGCCACAAAATTCAATCCAAAACATCCCAGGAAAGGTTGTTTGTGAGACATTCTGTAGATTCTCATGTCGCCACATCAGGTTTCACTTAGTAACATCTGCAGGCCTGGCTCCCCGGCCGCCCACCCCACCGGCCTGGTTTTGTATACACAGTGCTCCCAGCAGCATCTGTCTGCCCCCCAGCCAGCCAGCAGTCACATGAACTTCCTGCCAGAGCCCGCTTCTCCTGACCAGAAATGCAAGGCAAAGCGGCGTTCAGCATTTGGCTGGGGGACTGGTTCTCAGCAGGATTGGGAATGGAAATCCTGCCCTCTTTGGCCACCCAAAAGGCACTTCTCTCCTGAGACCCATGGCCAGGTTGTTCCCAGCCCTCCCTCCTCCCCTCCCCACCTTTGGGGCCCCTGCCAGAGCAGCTCGCCCACCATCTCCCATGGACCTGGAAGACTGTGTGCTGTCAGTAATGCCACGTCTGAGCCCAGTAGATCCTCAGAGCGCAGTGCTGGAGGCGTGCCCTGAATCTGGGAGCTGGGCTCCTGTCCTGGCTCTGCCCTATCCGATCTGCCGATCTGCCGAGAAAGGAGGCTGATTCCCAGCCGTGCTTGTCAAGTGTGCTGATGAGGTGGGTGGAAGAAGCCCATGGGGGCGCTGTGAGCTCCCGTGGGGAGGAACAGGCTGCGGTTAGGCAGAAGTTAGTTCAGTTGAGAGAGGCCTGTTGTTCCCTATGGTAACACTCCAGGAGTCAGTTTGTTTTCTCTCCACCCTATCTCCTCCTCCCATGCCCAGAGCCCTGCCTGAGAATATCTCTCAGGTTCCATCTCAAGCCAACTGGGCCTGAAGGGCTGATTAGTTGGAAAAGTGGCTGGTGGGCCAGTGGGAACTGAGGCTGGAAGAGATCAAGTAGGCCTTCCCTTGTCTATGGTGAGCACTGAGATGTGCCCCATCCTGGACCAGCCCACCCACAAGTGTTGCCCTCCCCCGCCATGAGAGGCTTGCCCTGCCCAGACCTGTCGTCTCTACCCCGTTGGGCCAGGATCTCAGGTAGCTTTCCAGGGCTTCCAGCCCTGTCCTGTAGAGGCTCCTCCTCTCAAGGGCAGCAGCCCTGACCAGAATCCGCCTGGCAGATGGGAGCCTGAAGAGCGAAAGGCCCTGCCTGACAGCTACAGGCCTGGAGCAGGCCAGGCCCCAGGCCGCTCCCCCAAGCGCCCATCAGCCTGAGCCTCAGGAACGCTGCACCCAGCCTCCTGCTCGTTGTAGTCTAAATATTGGAGCGCTGGGAGGACTGAGCTGTGGAAGCTTTCCCAGCAACCCTTGCACTGTGAGAACGTGAGTCACTTGCCATGGCTTCTCCCAGATATGACTCTGCCCTCCTTCTCTCTCCTACCGAGGGTCTCAGCTCCAGGGGCCACCATTCAGGCCTGGACATTGAGAGTTGACTGTGTGGCCCAGAGTGGGCTGTGGCTAAGGAGCCTGGGGATGTGTCCAGAGCAGCCCCAGACTTTCTCTTCTGCCATCTTTAGCCAATCTGTCAGCTGAGAGGTGGGTAGATCTATCTCCCTCCCCAAATGTGGGGGTATGGGGGATCACAGGTGACCCCCCCTCCTCCTCAGCCTCCCTGCCTCCCAACAGAGCATTGTGAAATTGTCCCAGATCTGAAGTCTCCCCACTGAGAGACGTTCCAGACTATCCCTGCCCAAAACACCCAGCCCCTGGGGATGGAGACTCTGACCCCGGTTCAGGAGGATTTCTTTATGGTCAGTCCCTGTGTTGGTCCCTTTGTCCTTTGGAATACTTTGGAGCCTACTCGACCCTAGGCCTGGAAATGGATCGGGACAGGGGTGCGGGACAGGGGTGCACATACAGAGGCAAGAAGGGGACAGGAACACAAGGAACCATCACAAACAAGCACCCAGGAGAAGACTGAAGTGAGCTGCGTTCCAGTCCATGCGCACCTCCAGCCGGCGTCCATGGGAACAGCTAAATTCATATTCTCAGTGTGGGGACGCGGAGGAGGGGCTGAGAGGCAGCTGGCCTCCTCAACAGCTGTATCCGCAGCCACCTCTTCAGAGATCAGCCCCAGCTGGGCCTGGGGTAACTCGATCTGTAAGAATGTGACACTTGGTTCTGCAAACAGCCCCCTGGGCCAGGGAGCAGACACTGTTTGCCATTCCAGAGTCACTCACCACCTCCCGGGCCAGCCTGTTCCAGGCAGGAACCCAGAACAACACACTGCAAACAAGAAGTTCAGTGAGGCCGGCCCTTGAACTGGGCTTCTCCCTCAAGGCTCACCCCTTGCATGGTTCGCAGGAACTGCTAGGAGGTTCTCAGGAGAGGGTGGTAGTTTGAATGTGTGGCTCCTGGTAGGAATCCGCATAGAATAATTCACGACTGGGAAGAGCAAAACAGAAACACACCTTTTCCAGTTCCCAGGCACTTCTCCATAAGGACCATGCGAGGACATAAGGGAAGTCTGAGTTCAGGAAAGAGAACAACTGGGGGTAGAGTGTTACTGCTTCCTGGCCACTGGCGTCTAATGACGGCAGCCCAGAGGAGCTCCTCTGTAAGGCTTACTTGGAGTACTCTGGATGGTTCTGCACGTTCTTATTTTGTGCTTTGGGCTGATGTTTCCAGGAGCTCATGTACCCTCACACAGCCAAGCTTGATTCCCAGAACCCCTCACACTGTGCCTGTTTCATGCAGGTGAGTGGCCATTCTCTCCCTGGTCTGGGGAGGAAATCATGACTCTCACAGGCTCCAGGGCCCAAGTGGGGCCAGCCCTAAAAGTGATCACCCTAGATTCCTCTGTCGGCCACTCTGTTTCCCCCAGTGTCCTCCCCAAGTTCCCAGAGAGCTGCAACCAGGTGCTTTCTCCACAGCTCTTGACAGTGTCCCTGTCTCTGGGTCCTCAGTCTTGCCAAGACCTTGGCTTTGGTCTTTATGCCATCTTCTGCCCTCCTGCTTAGGAAGGTGCCACCTCCCAGCCTGCAAACGCCAAACCTGCCCAAACCCCAGTGCCTGAGAGATGGGCAGCATGGCGGAGGTGCTGAGAACGTGGGCTCTGAAAACCAGCTGCCTGGAGTCAGGGACCCCACCACTCACCAGCTCTGTGACTTTGGGTAATCCTCAACCTAACTCGCAGCTTCTCCATGTGTATAATGAGAATAGTCATAGCACATATTTTCAAGGGAATTTTGAAGGTTAGATACTGTGTGTGAAGGGATTAGACATGCATACCAATAAATGGTAACTGTTGACTCTTAAGATATCACACTGGGGAGATGTTGGTCAAGGGGTACAACTTCCAATTAGAAGATGAGTAAGTTCTGGGGATCTCATGTACAGCATGGTGATTATAGTTAATAATACTGTAGTATATACTTAAAAGTTGGTAAGAGAGTAGATCTTAAATGTTCTCACCACATAAAAGAAATGGTAGGTATGTGAGGGAGTGGAGGTGTTAGTTAATGCCACGGTAGTTATTTCACGATATGTAAGTATATCAAATCAGCACGCACACCTTCAACTTGCACAATGTTATATGTCAGCTATATCTCAATAAAGCTGGAAAAAATACAATATAGGAAATAAATAAAGCATCTGTAAAGTAAAATAAAAAGATATGTTATATTGGGCTAATTGGATATCTGTCTACATGCAGAAGAATTTGGACTCTTTCCTCACACCAATACAAAAATTAAAATGGATCAGAAAGCTAAATGTAAGAACTAAAGAAACCTCGTAGAAGAAAGCGTATCAGTAAATCTTTACGACCTTGGATTAAGTAGTAGTTTCTTAGATATGATACCAGAAGCACAAACAACAACAACAAAATAGATAAATTGGATTTTATCAAAATTAAAAATTTTGTGCTTCAATGGACACCATCAAGAAAGTGAAAAGATGGGGGCCGGCCCTGTGGCCGAGTGGTTAAGTTCGCGCACTCTGCTTCGATGGCCCAGGGTTTCACCAGTTCAAATCCTGGGCACGGACAGGGTACCACTCATCTGGCCATGCTGAGGTAGCATCCCACATGCCACAACTAGAAGGACCCACAACTAAAAATATGCAACTGTGTACCAGGAGGCTTTGAGAGAAAAAGGGAAAAAAATGTTTTTTAATCTTTAAAAAAAAAAGTGAAAAGACAACCCACAGAATGGGAGAAAGTATTTGCAAATCATGTATCTGACAAGAGACTTGTATCCTGTGTATAAAGTACTCTTACAACTCAATGAAAAGACAGATAACGCAATTTTAAAATGGGCAAAGGATTTGAATAGACATTTCTCCAAAGAGGATATACAAATAGCCAATAAGCACATGAAAAGATGCTCAACATCATTAGTCATAAGAGAAATACAAATCAAACCCACAATGAGATACCACTTCCCATCCACTAGGATGGCTGTGATCAAAAAGACAGATAACTAACGAGTATTATGAGGATGCAAAGAACCTGGAACCCCCATACTTTGCTGGTAAGAATGTAAAATGTGCAGCCACTGAGGAAAAGAGTCTGGTCGTTCCTCAAAAGTTAAACGTAAGAGTTACCATATGATCCAGAAATTCCCCTCCTGAGTATATAACCAAGACAAATGAAAACATGTTCATACATTCATGAATGTTCATAGCAGCATTATTCTTAGCCAAAAAAATGGAAACAACCAAATGTACACCAACTGACAAATGGATGAAATATGGTATCCATACAATGGAATATTATTCAACCATAAAGATGAATACAGAACTTACTACAACATGGATAAGCCTTGAAAATATTATGCAAAGTGAAGGAAGCCATATACTATATGATTCCATTTATACAAAGTGTCCCAAATAGGCAAATCCATAGAGACAGAAAGTAGATTAATGGTTGCCTGGGGCGGTGGAGGGGAGAATAGGGAGTGACAGCTAATGGGTATGGAGTTTCTTTTTGGGTAATAAAAATGTTCTGGAATTAGTGGTGATTTATGCACAACTTAGTGAATATATTGAAAATCACTGAATTGCACACTTTAAAACGGTGAACTTTATGGTATGTGAATTATATCTCAAGCTGTTATAAAAAAAAAAAAAAGCCCTGTTAATACCTAGGGCAGATGGAGTGGGGATTCCTACCATCACTAACCCCTCTCCAACAGTGCTGTTGAAGTCAGCATGCATTAGAAAGGAAAGAGTGGGGAGACCCAAGGGATGTATGAATACACTACATCAAGATCACCCAAATATTCTGCCAACCCTGCCCCGGTCCCCTCCGTGCTGGATGCCTTATGGAGGGAACTGGGTGCCAGGGTGGGGTTGGAAGGAGGGCTGCACCTAGCCCTCAGTGTAGTTCCAGCTGGGACACATCTCAGAGGGAGACCTCGAATGTGCTGGTTCTAAAGCCAACTGGGGGCTCCAAACGTCTTCAAGAGAACTGCTCTAAAAGAGCATCTTCACCCAAAGAGGAGGAAGAATGTCTGATTTCAAAACATTGGGTAAAGATTAAAACACCTGGTAACATTTTGTCAGCGTGTGCTGTCTTTAATCTAGTGGGTGTGTGCATAATTTACTTTTTCTGAAGTCAGGCTGGGAAAGGAGTGTGGCTTCTGCCTGGTGGATTTGTCGGTTTTGTTGACCATTGAGCTTGTGTGCCTGTCTTACCCTTTTTTCTCTTTGACTTGTTGTTTGTCCTTAACTGGCCAAAATAAAGCTCAAGTGTATTTTATTGATTGGGATAATAAGTAAAAGTTTTGCTCTTTTTTAAATTTCATAGCACCTAGCAGAGGGTCTTACACATAGGAGGTGTTCACTAAGTGATTGTTGGTTGGCTGGAGGGGTGGACAGGTAAATGGGTATTTTTCCACTAAGTAAAGTTATATTTACTTGTACATACAAACGGCCCTGTGTATCTGCAAGTTCCGCCATCCACGAGTTCTATCAGCCATGGATCGAAAATACCCGTACTTGTATAGTCCCTGCTTTTTTGCTGTTGACTTGTGGCCCTTGATTGAAGATTGTCCCTCATATTGTTACACACAGACCCCACCACCACCACCTTTTGGCATTTACAATTGTTCATATTCTGTGGGGATCCCATCACCCTGTGGACACATGGTCAGAATAAATCCCGGCTCTGTTCCTTTCTCTACAGGTACCAAAGGCTTAGAATGTTCTCCTTCCACTCCCACCATGAACTCCTACTTTTATAAGTTCATGATCAACCTTCTCAAGAGGTTCAGCAGTGAACGGAAGCTCCTGGAGGTCAGAGGCGCTTTCATCATCAGGTCAGCCTCAGCATCCCTTCTCCTCTCACAGCCCGGGTTTTCATCCTCACGCCATGCAAGGTGTTGAAGCAACCATTTTCTCTTTCCCCCTCCCTCCTCCTCTTCCTGACCTTTGCATTTGTTCTTGAAGAAGGTTCCTCCTTCATGCCAGGTTGCTGGTGCTACTGATGTGAGGCGTGTCAGTGTCGCCATTTTTCAAACAAGTGAATAGTTTTTCACTTGTTGAGACACTGTTTTCCCTTGAGGTTAAATATCCTCTCATTAAACATCTTTATCAGAGTCTCTGGGGAGGAAAGTAGGTAAGCCAGATAGAACGTGAAATGGGCCTGTACTTGGCTACCCACCTGCTGGGATTTTTGGCCTCAGTTGGTGGCAGCAGTGGCTCTGGCAGAGCCAGGCTCTTGAGTCATGTGAGCCTAGTCCTGCACAGCCCCAGTGGCTCAAGGCCTCTAGAACTGTCATCACCAGCAGCATGGCCAGGTCTGGCCCTTTGCCTCCTATGCAGCTCCAAGGAGCATGGTCACCAGAAGAGTGACGTTCAGGCCACCAAAATCTAGATGGGGCACACATTTCTCCAGGCTTCCCAACCAAGCCAGGCAGAGGAGTTTTCCAGAATAGTCATGTGGCTCTAGATGCTCTACAGCAGTGGTTCTCAGCCCTGGCTGCGTGTTAGATCACCGAGGAGGATTAAAAAGGAAGACAGTATCTAGACTCCCCTCCTTGACCTGTGATATCAGAAGTCTGGGGTGATGGGGGTTACTGAAGCTGTCCAGGGTGCTTGGGGAACAGACTAGACTAATGTGGTCCCCAAGAATCAGGGAGGCTCCTGAGGTCGTCGGGAGGTCCAGGAATTGAAGGAGGATTCCCAGCAGAGGGTCTAGCCTGCACAGAGGCTTCAAGGCAAGAAAAAGCATGGAGGGTTCATTTAGCTACAAACCAGAAGGCAAGGGAGAGAGGGGCTCAGCCTTGTGGGCCACACTAAGGATTGGGGACCTTACTCAGAGGTCAGCGGGAAGCCACTGAAAGGGTTTGAGCAGGGGAATGAAAGATTACTGTGCTGCTGGGGAGAATGGGTGGAGGGAGGCAAGATGGATGGATGTGTGGGAGACCAGTTGGCTGGCTGTGGTCCAAGTGAGAGATGGTGGCAGCTTGGTAGGAGGATAGGCAGAAGCAGTGGGATTCAAGAATTAGTCAGAAGTATAATTGATTGGTGATTGATTGCATGAGGGAGTGAGGAGAGAAGGAGTTGGGAGTGACACCCGGCACTCTTGTGTGAGCGGCAAGGTGGCTGGTGGTGGCAGTCCCTGAGATGGGAGCCCTGGAAGAGGAGCAGAGAGGGAGGAGGGTCCCATGTTTGAGTTGAAGAAGCAGTTTGCTGTACCTGTCTCTCAAAAGAGGAACCTGGGCCTGAAATACAAGACTGGACATTGATGGGGTAGTCATTCACTTGTTCACTCATTCAACAAATATTTACTGAATACTGACTCTGCGAGGGGCCATTCTAGATGGTTCTGGCCTTTTGGAGCTTTCATTCTTAAAGAGTGAGAACAGTCAGTGTAAGAGGGACTGAGAGGGAAGGGAAAGGGCCTGAGGCTGAGCCATTAGGAGCTCCAGTGTGTCATGGTTGGGGAAAGAAGGAGAAGCCAGGAGAGGAGGCTGAGAAGAATGGCCCAAGAGGTCAGAAGAAGCAGAGGAAAGGGGGGGATGGCAGGAGACCATGAGAGAGATGAGGCCCCAAGAGGGTCTCCTAGGGGGTGTGGTAGGAGTGAGCTGAAGGAGTGCGAGACAAGGCAATGGAGGGAGCAAGCCCAGACCGCTTCATCCAGGGCTGCCTGCCTTTCAGGGGGAGGGGAGCCACAGGGCCTAGCTCGAGGGCACCCTGGGGAATGGGGCCAGGCTGAAGGACAGAGTCACAGGAGAGGACAGACTTGGCTGGCCAGAAGGACAAATAGCAGGACCACAAAGTCCCTACCTGTTGGGAGCAAGGGGCTACTGACGGTCTAGACCACCAAGAGGTGTTTCTGTGGTGGTAGCAGCATGTCACTGTCCTCTTACTTTTCTGAGCTCTTATGGAGCAGAGTTTCTCAGCCTCAGCACTGGTGGTATTTGGGGATGGATAATTCTTTGTGGTGGGGGCTGTCTTACACACTGTAGGAAATTGAGCAGCATCCCTGGCCCCGACCCACTAGATGCCAGTAGTACCGCCACCCACCCAGTTGGGACAAAAAGAGTCTCCAGACATTTCCAGGTGTCCCCTGGGAAGCAAAATCACCTGAGAACCAC
Organism: Equus quagga; assembly: GCF_021613505.1. Lineage (NCBI taxonomy): Eukaryota > Metazoa > Chordata > Mammalia > Perissodactyla > Equidae > Equus > Equus quagga. Next base: position 66,964,693 of record NC_060279.1, read on the forward strand.
TGTTACAGAGGGACAGAAATGGATTCGTAGCCTTATTGGCCAAAAGAGAAAGATTTCTGTGGTTTTTCTTCACATCAAGTTGGACAGTCGGTCAGGGATCAAAGTAGAGATTAGATGTAGTGCTAAGACCCCCCCAACCAGGAAAATGATGGGCTACTCCCACATGAGTGACAGTTAACGTAGTGTGCTTTTCCAAATTGCAGAGGTATCAGCTCTCTTGATGAGTCCTTGCCCGGAAGACGCCCGGGGAACCAGTGGAGAGAGAGGCCTTTGAACGAGGAATTGGTAGCTCGTTTCCTCTCTGGAGAACTGGGCTATAATGGGTTTTCCATCCTCTGGCAGCCTCACATGCCCCCTCAGGGGCTTGGGGAGAGGTTGCTCAGGGGAGGAAGCAGCATCCCCAGGTGGCACCAAACAGAAGTGTGGGCCGCGTGGGCCTTCTCCCCACGCCCTCGGTCCTCACCCTACTCCAGCCTCCATGGAGCTGGTGGCCCAGCCACCACTGTTTACAGCCTCGAGGGCAGTGAGGCCTTGCATGCTTTGCCGTGTCTTCCGGGCATCCTGGGCTGATGGGAATCCTCATTTTGCAGAAGGGAAATGAGAGGAAGCCACATGCTCGCCCGGCTCCATGAAGCTGGGCTGCGGACTCCTGCACTCTGTTAATTCCATAGTCGCCGCTTTATCCCTTCTGTGAGAGAGTGCAGAGCCAGGGACCTTGAGGGGCCCTGTACAACCTGCAGGCTGGGACCACCTGGGGCCCAGCTTCTCAGAGGGTCCTCCCTCCTCATCCTTCTGGGGCTCAGTGTATCAAGCATGACAATCACTCGCTGTTCCGGGGGTCACACCCCTCCTGGACCACCCTCTAGGCCATGCCTTACTCCCACCCCACATTGCCACAGGGGTCTCCTAGCCCTTGGCACTAGCAGAAAGAACCCAGTGGGCTGCAACAAAAGGAACCTTGTGACTGGGCCCCCTCACACGTGTTGTCCCTCCCAGTCCTTTGCTTCGTTTGTCCAGCCGGCCACCCCCCACCCCCTAAAAGCCTCCCCAGCACCTGTTATTACATGTTATAACTGACAGCCACCTGGCCCAGCTTCCTCTTCCTCTGGGCCACACCAGCTCTGTGGACCTGCTGCCTGCTAAGCCAGCGTGCCAGGCCACCCAGTCTGGACTCTCAGGGCACACAGCACCGCATCAGACATAGAGGAGACCTTGAAGACACATGCTTCCTCCTCCTTGTCATGGTCAGACAGGCCCTTCAGCAGAGGTTTACTGGGGACCAGCCCTCAGGAGTGTCAGCCTGCCTGCCTGCTTTTCATTTCATTTCCTTATTTTCTGCTGATGTCTTTAAAGAGGAGCATAATAATGGTACATGCAGAGTGCTGAGATGAAGTCACAGGCCTAATAAGAAACACAATAAATGATTTCTTAACCCTCTCCTTCGGGTGTTACGCAAACTATAAGTTGCTTCTCTCAACCCGCAAGATTGAGCATTGAGAAAGACAGGAAAGAGATTCTTCTGGCAAATAAGTGAAAAGCCATTATTTCTGCAGTAGTGTGTTTAGCTCAGGGTCCAGGAGCAGCTGCCGTTTCTAGAAGGACAAAGGCATCCGGAGTTCTTGAAGATGAACATCTGGTGGGGGTCTTGGCGTTGAGAAGGATGCATGATTTCCCTCAGGACCCAGGAGCGTTTCCTCTCCTGCACACGGCTTTCCCAGGCTGCACCTCCATGGGGGGTGGGAGTGGAGCCCCCGAACTCCAGCCAGGGCCCTGAGCTAGTCGGACATCCTCTCTGTGTGCAAATGGCCTTGTTATCTGGTAGACATTACAGTTTAGATGCATGTTGAGTTTAGGGAAGCCAGTGGCTCCAAAACCTCATCTCAGCCAGACTCACTGTGACCTTCTTGGGGCCCAGGCCCTTCACTTGGCTGCCAGGGTTGGCCCAGCCTACAATTGAAGGGAAGACGGGGACGGGGGTACTGGAGAAGTGGGGCAAGGGAGTACTGCAAGGGGGCTAGTGCTGGGCACCCTCAGCCCTTCCCACACCTCCTGTGCAGGACTTCGCAGGAGCGGGGTAGATGGGCCTCCCAGAGGCACTCGGGAGCCAGATTAACAGCGGAGCTTCTGGAGTCAAACAGACTTGGGTTCAAATCCCAGTTCCTCCAGTTTTTAGCTGTTTTCCAAGCCCGTTTTGCTTTGACTGTGAGATGAAGATAGTAGCGCCTGCCTTTTCATTTTGCAGAGGGTTACATAAGACCATGCACATTACAGCCCTCAGCACAACTTGATAAAGGGGAGCTGTTATTCCCCTCATGATACATCCTCAGCCTCCCACAGTGGTCTGTGGGGAGGGGAGACCAGACTCGAGGGGGGAAATAATTGAACCTCCTGTGCTGAGAGCTGGCTCTGGCACACCAGGCCTGCTGCCCTAGCACCAGGGCACCCACCAGTGGCCCAGCCCCGGCCCCGTTAAAACAACTCTGCCCAAAGTAGGTGTTCGTGTACATTTCCCTCCTCCAGCCTCTTCCCACCCTCCATGCCAGTGCAGGCAGAACAAGCACAGGGCTTGTTTCCCAATGAACTGTTCCACTCATACTCAGGAGAAAAGGAGAGGAGGGAGAAAATGCAGCCTCTTTGATAAGCTGTGATATGAACTCCAGCATAATCCAACAGCTGTGATCTTTACAAGGCCTGCTTCTGTGTGGGAAGTGAGCGAGTCTGAGGATGCTCCACTCTGTCGGCCAAGATGGCCCTCTGGCCAGCGTCCTTTGGCTTGATCAACTATGCCTTTCCCTCCTTCTCTTCCTCCCTGCTGCCTTGCAAAGAGGACTTGCCAGAGAATGCATTCTTTTTAACCAGTGACTGTGCTGTGAACTCAAGGGCTCCAGCCCCAACCAGCCCAGTTGATGGTGGATGAGGTCCTGAGCGCCCTCCCCAGGGACAGGGATTCCCTCAGATGAGGTGGGCGTTTGAAGACCATAGGCTGGGGCCCCAGGTGGGAGAGGGGGAAACAGTCACAAGACTTCTTCCATGAGACCCTGCCCCTGAGAAGCCCCACAGTAAGGCTTCTGGTTCATTCTGGTCCTCCTCTCGCCTCTGATACAGACAGGCCTGGCAGCCTCTCCAATTCAGCAAATGCTCAGTGTCCCTAATATGTCCCCCTGCTAATCCTGCCCTCCCCTCTCCCCCTCCCCCAGTGTCCTGGGTTTGCATAAGAGCTCTGTGTTGGGGGTGAGTGGAATAGGGAACTGATTGGCCCCTGAAGTGGGTGGGGGGCAGGGGAGCCCAAGCCTAGGAAGCCACTGGAAGCTGGACGTGTTTTTAATTGCAGGGCCCGGGGGAAGGGCCTTGAGAAGAAGCTCTCTTTCATGCCGTAATTGGGAAATTCCATTTTGCTGTCCTTGTACACCCTGCCTGTGAGACAGGCCCTTGCCTGGTGCCAAATGGCCACTGTGGTTGGGGCAGTCCCCCCCCCCCCCCACTGCTGATCCCTCCCAACCCCAGCTCCCTCCTCACTGTCTGTATCCCCTCCAGCCTCTGGAGTCCATTTGGCTTCTGATACACCCCCTTTACCCTGTCTGTCTTTGTCTTTATAAGGGCTACCTTACCTGTCAGGGGGTATTGGCCAGGCCCCCAAAAGCCCATTGTGCTGATGCTAATGAAAGATGAATCCAAGTAAAGTGACAAGGCCAGATCCCAGGTTCAAATGGCCTTTTAGAAAAGCTTGCTTTGCCTCTGGCCTGAACCTGCAGGAGAGAGCTTCTAAGAGGCCGGTTCTCTTCCTCTCGCCCTTAATGGATTGCATTCATTTGCTCAGAATAAAAATAAATTGCTGTGACAAATAAGCGCCAACCTAAGTCTGTCTGCTAGAAGAGGCCCTGATCCACCTACCCAGAATGCAGGCGGGTTTTGATCTTTTAGTAGTTGTAACTATATTGATTGGGTCCCCAGTTGAGAAGAAGGGGACAGGACATTGAAGAGGGCTGGAAGAATTCTTCCAAGGAATTTCCTACTTCCCTCTCAGAAGAAGCTTTTCTTCTTGCAGGCTTTAAATCAGTCTACCAAGCTCCTTGTGTGAACCTTCTGGAGCTTTTCATAGTCGTTTTCCCCTGCTGGAGCCAGGGATGGGGTGCTTTTGTTGAGATGCAGGACAGCAAAGGGAGTGTGTGGCAGAAGCTATTTTGCACAACCAGCTCTTGGCTCTGATCACCTAACTGGGGACAATGGTGAGGGAATGTGAATGGCAGGGAGGCACGATCTGACAGGCCAGAGGAGATTGCCTGGGAGAAATAGAGTCTTGCCCTCAAAGGTAAAAAGATGTCCTTGTGAAGGGCAAAATTCAGGTAGCCCGGAGAGCTCAGCCAATCTATTTCCATTGTCCCTAATCCATGGCAAAGCGCCAGCATCCCAACACCTCACAGAATCATCTGTAACCCAGGGGTGCCAGGGGTGGCAGGGAGGGCTAGGGGACCTGGAGGCAGGCTGGTGGCTTTGTTCTGCCTCCTACAAGCAGTCCCCACACTGGCCCTGTAGAGCACACTGTCATAAACACTGGCACTCCCTGTAAGAAGTGATATATTTTCTTCTGGAAAATGGAAACCACGTGTGATGGGCCTTGCTAGGCCAGGCTGGGATTAATTAGGTCCAACTTGGGGTGAGGGAGGAGGAGAGGAAGTGCTGGCCAGAGGGAGCCCTGCACAGTGTGCTGTGGAAGTCTGGGGAGCTTTAGAGAGAAGCGTCCCCATGTTTCAAGGGTCCTCCTGGATCCATGTGATATGGGACTGAAAGGAGGCCCAGGGCCCACTCACTTTGAGCAGGGCTGGTGGGAGTTTAGAGGTCATAGGTGAACTTGACAGAGGGAGGCCACATGACCCAAGCAGCCCTCCTCCCACAGAGCCAGCCATTGGCCCCAGTGTCTAGAAACCCCTGTGGTGGGGGTAAGGACTCAGGAAGCATTCCATGCCCACTGCACAGGCATGCCTTTTGGACTCCTCATCATATGGGTGCTGGCTCCTGCTGGGGCCCTTTCCAGCCTCTGATTAAAAGCGCTTTCTTTGTAGTCTACACACCCGAGAAGCATCGGTTCCCCAACCGATGGCTCAGGCAGCCAGCAGGGCTTGGGGGCGATTGTCAGGAACTGTTGCCAGGACTGAGAACTTGTTAATGAATTTCTTTCTGAGCTTGAGAGGTTGTTTCCGAGTGGGATCTGCAGTACTCTCTGGATCTGTTTATACTTTACCTAAGGATGCCAGGAAACTAACAAAGTTTTGACCTTGGTAAGTCAGACAGCTTGGTTAATTAGCAAGTAGCTGATGGGTATCATAATGTAGCATCTTAACAAAACAGCAGCAGGTTTGGAAGCCCCTAGAAGTTATTTCCATCCTCCTGCCTCCTTGGGGTAGGGCTGCATCTGAGCCAGGACAGACAGATGAGTGTCCTTAGTTGTAAAAGTGTTCTTAAACTCCTTCTAGAACAGCAGTTACAGGGTGTATCCTGTTCATCCATTGGAGAACGCGTTCCTCAGGAAGCTCTTTTTTATCCTGATATCACTTCAGCTTAGGTTTCCTCAGCTGCCCTTGGAGGCCCCTGTGTGGTTCTCCCCTCTCTCCCCACGAGTGGTTTCCTTTAGCAGGTAGCCACAAAGATCCACAGACACACACACACACCCTCCGCCCATCTTCAGAAAAATGCTCAAAAGGTTTCCTGTCACATACCGTTTGTGAACTGTGCAGACCAGCTGCCCCTTCCACACAGAAGGGGAGTTCCTGCCTTGAAGGAGCCTGGCCTGGGGGAACCTTGGCGCTGAATCCAGCCTTAGACAGCAAGCACAAGCCCTTAAGAAGGAGCAAACAGGCCAGCCCCGTGGCCGAGTGGTTAAGTATGCATGCTCCCCTGCTGCGGCCCAGGGTTTCACCGGTTCAGATCCTGGGTGCGGACATGGCACCGCTCATCAGGCCATGCTGAGGTGGCATCCCACATGCCACAACTAGAGGAACCCACAACTAAAAATATACAGCTATGTAACGGGGGGCTTTGGGGAGAAAAAGGAAAAATAAAATCTTTTAAAAAAAAAAACGGAGCAAGCAGTCCACGGGAAGTCTGCCTTATAACCTGGGTTGCCATGGTCCACCAAAGAGGCTCTTGGGATACGTAGTGGATAATGGAACTTTCTTTAAAAGTTTGCAGCTTCAGCTCCCAGGAGCGTGTGGGCTCTGGGTCTGTTGCTGTCGTCATATCTTTTAATGCCCCTGTAGCACCAGAACATTTGCTCCCAACTCCGTGACCCCAAGTCTTGGGACATGCTCTATGGGGGTGCTGTGTGGCCATCCAGAGACCCCAGGACTGAGGTTCTTTGTTGTCTTCCAGAGTGGGTGGTGGAGGCCATTTGGGAAAATACCCAATTTCCAGTCTGGACTTTGCTTTCCCTCAGCCCTCATTGGAAAGAAGCTGTGCTCTCTCATGCCATCTCCCTTCCACCCAGGGTCATTAACCCTCAGAAAATCCCCACCAAGACCTGCCCTGATGTGACCTCCTCCTCCTCATCGTCTCCCAGGGTTATCATCCTGCTGGCTGTCACCTCAGTGAAACACTGAGTAAATCTGCGTGTCCTCCCCGGTCTTCCTTCTGGGCCCCCAGCCTCCAGACTCCTGCCCGTCCATTATCCTGGCCTACTTCCTGTCTATATTTAGATGACATAATCTCATTGGAACTGCCTGGCATTTGGACAATGAATGTCTTTTTTGGTCTAAATCTCCATTTTGACTCTTGCTCAAGAGGACATGTCTCACCCCCTCCTTCCTCTCAGATTATTTGTTTTTCCCTTTCGGTTTTATCACAGTTGTTCCATCATTCACCTTAGCCCGTCTCTCTGAAGCTGAGCTGAGATGCCTTTCAAGTGCACTGCAAAGTCCTCTCTCATTTTCCTCTAGTCCTCTGTTGAGCATCCTGTGCTGTCTGTTTCAAGCCTTGCCTCTCACTGTCTTCTTTCAGAAGCTGCTTTCCTAAGTGCTAAGTTTTGCATCTCTTTCTCCATTTCCTCAGAAAGGGTGCCACATGCACCACCTCCGGCACATGCTGCCGTCACGTGACCAGTTTCCCCAACGTGGGGGCCACCTGAGCCTCCTTGCTTTGCTCCCCCAGAGAGCTGCTTCTTTAGCCTTATAATGGTGCTGATGTCTCCATTTCACCCTCAGCCTTGTCATCAGTAAACTCATGGCTGTGGATGGGCCCTCTGCCCCAGACCTGCCATCTGCATATCCAGTCTCTTCCTTGTGAAGGAAGAACAGTCGTGCAGACTTGAGGGCTCCTGGCCCTTCACATTGCTTCAGAGAACATGTCTCAGAAGCTCTGCTATAGCTCCGGAAGTTCTGACTTGTTTTCAGCTCTATTTTGCCATCTCTTTAGCAAAGCCCTCTCTCTCTCTTTTTTTTTTTTTTATTGTGAGGAGGATTGGCCCTGGGCTAACATCTGTGCCTATTCTTCCTCTATTTTTTTGTATGTGGGACACCACCACAGCATGGCTTGATGAGCAGTGTGTAGGTCTGCCCAAGATCCGAACCAGCAAATCCTGGGCTGCCACAGCAGAGCACACGAACTTAACCACCATACCACCAGGCCAGCCACCCTCTCCCTTTCTTAACCACAGAACACTTTTTGCTTCAGTGTCCCAGATCTGTCTTCTTGCCTTCACCTGATCAGGGCAGTGTGGCTGCCTTACCTCCCTCCATCCCTCGATGCCTGTGATGGCCTTTTTAATGTAAATTTTCCGTCAAAGAACAACATACTATTTAAAAGTACACAAATCATAAATGTACTACAGCTCAGTTAATTTTCACTAATTGTCTACATTCATGTAATGGGCATTCAGATCAAGAAGTGCAGTCGTGCGTTGCTTAACAATGAGGATGTGTTCTGAGAAATGCATCATGAGGTGATTTCGTCATTGTGCGAACATCATAGAGTGTACTTACACAAACCTGGATGGTATAGCCTACTACACAGCAAGGCTAGATGGAATTAATCTTATGGGACCACCATCATATATGCAGTGTGTTGTTGACTGAAATGTCGTTATTTGGTGCATGACACTAGAGCATGTCCCGCGTCCAAGGTCCCTTTCATGTGTTCTCCCAGTTGCTACCCCATCCTCCTCCCCAAAGTAGCCACTGTCCTGACTTCTAACACCATAGTTTGTTTTACCCAGTTTTGAACTTTGTGTAAATGGAATCGTACAGTTTGTGCTCTTTTACAAAGTCTGGGTTCTTTTGATCCCCCTCATGTTTATGAGATTCGTTTGTGTTAGATGTAGCAGTAGTTCACATTTCTGCAGAGTATTCCATGGTATGAAGATACTGTGATTTATTTACTCATTCTGCTATTGATGGGCATTTGGATTATTTTCGTTTTGACACTATTAGGAATAATGCTGCTATTAATATCCTTTCACAAGTCTTTTGGTGAAATACCATATGCGTACATTTCTCTTAGATATACACCTAGGAATTGCTGCATCAGAGACCATGTGTATGTTTAGCGTTAGTAGATATTGTCCGAAGTGGCTGCTCCAATTTCCACTCCCATCAGCAGTGTGTGAGAGCTCCAGTTGCTCACATCCTCCTCAACGCTTGCTATTATCAGTCTCTGCTTTGAAGTTGAGAACCTCTCATTGCTAGTTGGCCTTTTGGATATCCTCTTTTGTGATGAACCTGTTGGAGTCATTTCCCCATTGGGTTTTCGGCGCTTTTCTTATTGGCCTGTGGAAGTTCTTTATATATTCTTGATTTGAGTCTCTCTCAGATGTACAGACTGTAATTATCTGCTCCTATTCTGTGGCATGCCTTATGGCTCCCTTACTAGTGTCTCTTGATGAATAGAAGTTCTTTATCTCTAATGTAGTCCAGGTGATCAGTTTTTCTTCACAGTTAGCACTTTTTGTTTTGTGGTGCTTTTTCAGGGCATTAGGAGCTCCTAAGAACTACCCATAAAGCTGCCTGCTTCTGGTTGCTGTTTCTTAAGTGTTCTTAGTGAACTGAACACTGAGTACAATCCACTTAAAACCCAGACGTATTATTTCTTAGCTCTGGACGGAGTCTTGGAGGCCACCTAGTCCAGCCTGCTTGTGTTTTGTAAAAGCAAAGATTCCTAGCCACCCTCCATTCCCCCACCCCACTGAAACCCAGGGGCTTCTCTTGCAGCTGGGCCCGCAGTGCTCTGCAGCCTGGAGTTAGGAACTGCTGATCTAACTGTGTTGGTCAGCACCCTGAGTGGCAGGAGGTGGGAACCCAGATCAAAGGCACCAAACTGAGCAAGGAGGCTTGACTAGCCTAGGGAGCCAGACCAAGATGGAGGGAGCAAGACCCAGGAACTCAGTGTTTCCCTGTGGCACCGTCTCGCTTCTTGGCTCTTGTCTGAGATCAGCCTTGCTATTTTGGTCCCTTCAAGCAGCAAAGGCATGGCCACCAGATCACATGGCCATCATGTCCCTGCAAGTTATGCTCCCAGGGAAGCTCTGATTGGCTCATGCAGGGTCATGTGTCCGCCGAGGTTGGAGTGGTAGTGGCAGGGTTCTGTGAGCGGCAGCCCTAACAGACCCCCATATGGAGTAGGGAACAACAGCTCTCCAGAGGAAAGAGGCTGCTCTCTTGAGCACAGTTTTCTTACGTGGAAAATGAAGATGGTGATCATCACCATCTCCTACTGATCCTCAGGAGGATGACATGACATAACAAGAAAATGCTTACAAGAGTGTCTGGCCCCTGGTAACGGTGCAGTCAGTACCAGTAGCAACTGGGACGGTAATTGTGATAAGTAGCATCCAGCCTCTCTGCGCCTGTGAAGGAGGGAAAGCTCGGGAGGTGGGTGGGTGGGTCGGTGGTCGCAGAGCTGGGCCTGGCACCTCTTCGCGCCTTTCCAGCCCCTTGCTTCCTCTGATGCAGTACACTGCCACCCCCTCAGGCTCCTCCTGGAAAGTGGATGTCCTAAGGTTGACTGTCACTTTCTCGTGTGCCCTAGGGAAGACTAAGAGAGAAAACCATTGAGCAAACTAACACTTGACCCCAGGCTTATCCCTTCCTCTGCCCCTGACTGGACCCCACCCTGTTCAGAGCTGCCCAGTCAGGACTCTTGATTGCACATGACAGAAAACCAGTTCTCACCCTTATGTTGAACAAAATAAAGGTAGCGTGCAGTCAGGGACAAGGATTGGCTCATTGAAAACTGGAAGTCCACAACTAGAGCCCTCCTCGTGTCCTCAGGACTCAGTCTCACCTCTGGCCTCCATGGCCGGCTCTTCTTCCTCCTCTTTCAGCCCTATCCCGGGCAGGCTGTCCGCCCAGTGGCAAGATGGCCACCAGCAGCTCTTGGCTCACTCCTGTCCCTTAGCATCCCAGCCTTCAGCAGCAGTCTTGGGCTTGAGTCTCATTGGACCCGTCACTGTGGCCAGAGAATGCCTGTGCGGGCTTGTGTGCCCAGCTTCAGACACAGAAGGAGTTGTTCATGGGAAGTCACAGTTCTGGAACCAGAATCCCAGACCATGGATGCTGGGGAGGCAGACCCAACCAGTGTCCACTCCATGGTCTAGATTCAAATGCTGACTGAAGAGGGTGTGAAGCAGGCCCCAGCGAAGGCCCACATGGTGGCAGCAGAAGGAGTGACACTTCTCCACTCTCCCAGCAGCCAAAGCCTCCATCCATCCAGAAAGGTGGGCAGGGGGAGGGTGGAGCTGCGAGTGTGACCAGCCTTCCCACAGACCACCTTGGGGGCGAGTGGGGAGTGGGACGGCATCCGAGGAGTTAGGCCTCCAGCTCACCCCGTCTCTCTGGCTTCCTTCCGTTTGCAGCACTGCACCTCCCCATAAACTAGAAGTTGTCTGCTGCATCGTGGGGGGTGGAGTCGGGGGCTTTTCCCAGCGACTATTTACTGTGAATATTTGCCTTCATGCTGCAGTCTGGGCTAGGCAGACCTGGGCCAGCCGCCACATTCGCAGATGGGGCATTCAGGGGTGACAGGAGCATTGTAGGAGGTAGAGAAGAGCTTGGGCTAACCCAGTTGGGGGGCAAGGGTCAAAGGTTCACTCCCCACAGGTCCGTTCTGTGACTCTTCCTGGAGCGCCTGCAGTGTGCCAGGCCCCGCACCAGCCCTGGTCACACACAGGACTGAGAGCCAGTCCCTGCCTTCACCACTGTGGTGGTCTAGTGACATAGGCAGACAGGCGACAAGTAACTAAGAAATGTGTGCCCCAGTGTTGTGATTTGTGCTCTGGAGTGAACAACGGGGGTGGAGGGGTCCTTGGGTTCAGGGCAGTGAGAAGGGGGTGCCCCACAGCTTCAGCAGAGCCAGGAAGCTGTGACCTGGATCTGATGTTTTCTCAGAGCATAAAAGTGCCCTAGTTTCCCCTCTCCTCAGGCTCAGCTGAAGCTACGCCAAGAACTGGCTTTTAAAGGCCGCCTGAAATGTGGTTTGGAGCCAAAAATCTATAGAGCCAGTGCATTTGTGACCTTGTTGAAAATGCTTACTGGGGAAAATTAAGGGGGTAGGATTTGGGAGGTTTTTTTTCCTTTTTAAAATTAAAAAAATATATATCCATTTGGCCCTTCTCCCCTTTCCCTCTTGGCACATTCCCTCCCCAGGATGCCTGACTCCTCCAGCCCCACGGCACTCATCTCTTCCATTTGTCCACACCTCCCCCACCCCCAATCCCTCTCCATCCCCCGTGCTTCAGGAATGAAAAATACCAAGTGGGTGAAAATAAGGACCCAGGGTATAGCCCTGGAAATTAGGCCACAGCTGTCAAGCTAGAGTCCTTGTCTCTGAGTGGAAAATGGAACTGCCGAGAGCAAGCGCTTGGCCCCTCCCCAGCGAGGACAGATAAGAGTCTCCCCCGCCCCCTCCCCTGAGGGGCTGCTGCTGTACTGGCCTAGGAAGGGCCTGGAAATGCCATTTGTCAGTGAGCAGACCTGTTCCAGTGCCCATCGGCAGGGACACCACAGCAGGCAGAGCTAGTCCCTGCCCTCTGAAGGATAGCCACAAACACAAGCAGCCATGGTGCTCTGTGGGAGCAGATGGGGTGGGGGAATGCCCAACCCCAGTGGAGGGGTATGGGAGAGCTTCTGGAAAGAGATGCTGTCTACCTGAGCCGTGAAAGACAAATAGGAACTGGGTGGGAGTAGGGGTGGGGAGGAGGTGTTTCGGATGTAGTGCAGTTGGCTCAGAAGCCCAGAGGCCAGTGCCTGGGCACCCCAGGGGCAGGCCCCTGGCTGCCTCACGAGCAGCCCTGAGGTACCCAGTGAGCCGCTGAAGGTCCAGAACAGGTTCAGAAAACTCCCTCCACCTTCTGTGGACATGCACAAGTCCCTGAGAGGAGAAAACGCTGACTGGCCACCCTGGAATCTTTGGGGTGGCACTAAGTCCCTGCCTTCCCCAGCCAAGGAAGGACTGCGGGTCTGCGTGAGGCCATGCCTGGGGTGGCTGGCCCCCAGAGCCCAGCGCCCTGCTGTGCTCCCAGAACTTGCAGTGAATGAAAGGGAAGTGGGGCCCAGGGTTCACGGGCTAGGGGGACACCCAGCCATTGTCTGTAATGGCTGTGGCCTTACATTCCCTCTCCCACCTGTTAGCCTCATAAAACAAAGGCTAGTTAACAAGTAGCTCAAGAAGCTTGCTTGCCAAGGGGCCTGGCTACTACATCATTCTAGAAGGTTCAGTGCCGCTGGGACTGAAAGCTTGAGCAGATAATCTGGAGTAAGTTTAAAACCTTCTCAACACCCCAGACATCCCTGCCCCCACTTGTTTGGCTCTTTAGGGGATGCTGCCTTCCGCCAGTTAATTCTGGGAGCCTGTGAATTCCACCAACTTGCCTTATCAGATCTTTTCTGCAGAGAAGAGTCAGCTTTTTCCTTCCTCCCACGTGAGCTAAGCCCCTGCCTCCTTTGAGCCCCTTTCCTGAAGGAGACCTCCACCCACCTCTGTCGGTAGCCCCTGGCCCTAACAGTTGGCAGGTTCCTGGAGTTACCTCACTTCCTTCCTGCCCTTGAAGCCTGAGCAGCTGCCCCAGTCCAATTCTTTCTGCTTCTCCTGATCCCCCAGGAGCACAGTAATTGGTTTCTCAGATCTTCAGCTGTGCACCCCGTCTGTGAGTGTTTCCCAGCCCCCTGACCCTCCGCAGGAAGACCTGTGATCTTACTGCTGTGGGGACTCCAAGGGGAGGGGGACACAGAGAAACGGCTGCTCCTTCATTTCTCCGCCCCCTCCAGTCCCTCTGCTCCCAGTCTTGCCAGTGATGCCTGAAATAGCTACAGGACTGCCACTTCCTGCCCAGAGCCCCACTGCTGCAGCCCAAGGTCACACTCCCCCAGGAGGGGGCTCTGGGCGTGGTGCAACAGAGCAGCTGCCCGGTGTTATCGTCCCCTGCTCAGCTCCCCAGATGAGTATCTGTAATTATAGCTCTTGGAAGATCGCAGCTTTCATTTCATTTCTGTGGTGTTGGGAGGAAAGCTAAAGTCTCTCTTCACGTCTTCCCAAGCCAGCTAGGGGTTTCTAGGGGAGAAAAGAGAGCCATCAAATAAATGCCCACAGGCCAGCACGGTGACAGGAGAGGTGGACCGGGGGGGCAGGCTTGGAGAAAGGAAAGCAGGATGGACAGGCCTGGACAGGCGTGATGAGGTGGGGTGGAGGGTGCCACCAGCCACAGCGCCTCTTACCCATAGCTGTGCCTCCTCTCCAGGGCCCGGAGCCCTGGCACAGCCTCCAAGGAGGCCCTCTCCCTGAGATTGCATCATCTAAGTCCTCCTGCTGCGAGTCCATCCCTCTTCCTCAGCCCTGACTTGGCTCCATCCTTACCTCAGAAAGGGCATCTGAAGAGGCAGCCCGAGACCCTCTGGACTTAAATTGGAAAAAGGAAGTTGCATGAGGCGAAAGTGATTTCCAGAGCCCAGAAGGGCAGCCTTCCTGTGCACAGCGGTGTTCGTCTGTAGACTCAGCTCCCCGTGAACGGCTGCCTCGCCCCCGTGCTGCCCGTGCTGTTGGTGTGAGACAGCCGTCCCGCTCTCACTAAAGGCAGGGGCTTCACCTCCGTTGAGGAGACGCGCCCCTTCTCCTTGGGATTCTGTTTCAGGAGAAGGCCTCCCCTGTAGTCAGGCACTCCTGCCTCAGAGCGGAGCCGGCCTTTTCTCCTGCCTGTATTATGCTAATCGCTCCTTGCGAACAGGCAGACTTGGTAGGAGGTGTGCCTGCTTTTAGATGAAACCTACGCCTTTGAAGCAAAGAGCCACAGTACTAAAAATATCATTTCCTGGCTGTTGGTCCTCTCATTTGTAAAATGCATGTTTCCATTGTTGAATCTGCAAATCTGCAGCAGCCACCGCCCTGGAGAGGGAAGCGCTGCCATCTCTGCCTGGAGCATTGACCCTAGCCGGGGAGGCGCCACCTTCCCAGAGCCCTGCTCCCCTGTGCTGCCTCTGAGATCTTCCTCAGGGAGTCCAAGACCATCCCAAAATGCACGGGATTCTAAATACCTTCTTGTGTGTTGTTAAAAAATTTAAACCACGTAAGATAAAAATGGAAATAATGCAGAAGAATATAGCATGAAGTGTGAAAGATCCTTCACTGCCTTTGCCTCCCCCAGAAGTAGCCTCTGTTTTCAGTTTCGTGTATTTCTCTCTAAAACTTTGTCTTTGCATTTATAAATATACAGCTCCGTTTGGTTTGGGTTGTGGTTGTGGTTTTCCAGCAGAGGATTCTAGACTCGGATTGTTCCGCAGCTGGCCTTGTTTTCCCTCCCTCACGCGTCATTCAGCAGAGCGCAGCTCCCTCAGGATCCTGAAATCGTTTAGACTCTGCACTCTAATCTCTAGGCCAGAGCTCAATGGCTCAGGGTCACTCTCCCTTATCAAGGCCACCACATCAGAGTTAACTTCCATCGCCCATTTCTCTGCATGTGGTGCTCTGCTCCATGGGCGGTGGCGTGATGCTGTGGGCAGGCAGGGTGGGTGTTCCCCAGAAGGTCCCTTGTCTGGCACAGTTCTGCTGGGGGTGGTGGGGGGCTCCTCTGTATCTGAGACCTGGGACTCCTCGGACGCTTGCAGGACACTTTCCCCAGAGGGACTTCCACGGATGCCTCACTTCTGGAGCCCTTTCTCATTCTCGTGCATTTAATCCGGGGAAGATTTCCTGGGCTAGAAAGGAACATTCTGATAAAAAACCCATTTCATGCATCTTAAAATTCCCTGAAAATGACTGATGACAAGAGGAATTTTGGGGGCCGGCCCTGTGGCCGAGTGATTAAGTTCGTGCGCTCCACTTCAGCAACCCAAGGTTTCGCCAGTTCAGATCCCGGGCGCAGACATGGCACGGCTCATCAGGCCATGCTGAGGCTGCATCCCACATAGCACAACCAGAGGCACTCACAGCTAGAATATACAACTGTGTGCCGGGGGTGCTTTGGGGAGAAGAAGGGAAAAAAAAAAGATTGGCAACAGATTAAAAAAAAAAAATTTTTTTGGCCTCTTGGCAGGTGGTGGAGGAGGGTACAATTAAGAGAAACCCCCCTTCCATTTGGCCACGAAGACCTTGAAGGCGTCCCCTCCACGCAGTCTATCTGACCACATCTGCTGTGGCCCCTCCACTATGATCTTTTTACCATTTTCCAGGAGAGTCAGCAGAGAGGCTGCTCTGATATTTGTTCTTTGTTACCAGCAGTGGGTGTTTCTCTCCCCGTTCTGATTTCTGGCGTTTATCTCCATGCCCTTTAGGTGGGCACGTATAAAGAGCTACAGAAGACAATTTCAGTTCATAAAATTTCATAAAACCCCCCAGACTGAAGATTGGAAAACCAGAAAGACACTCATTGTTCTGGCTCCCCAATCACAGACTATTATCTTCTGTGGAAGCCAAATGTAGTCAGAAAGGCAGGATGGCATATGCCAGAGGCAGCGGCTGGCGAGCTGAGCTTCCTCCCCCAGAGCATCCCAGGCTGGGGAGATGAGCCAGGCATGCAGCTGCCAGAAGAGCCACGGCCTGAGGTGAGGGTGGCAGGAAAGAGTCCTGGGCAGGCACAGGTCTGGCCTGAGAGTTGATCTCCTTTTCCTTCTGTTTGAACAGAGCAAGTCGGGGCTGTGCACAGCAGGCTAAGGTAGAGACCAGCAGGGAAATAGTGAAAGGCCAGGCAGAAGCTTAGGGAAAACCAAGACCCCAGCTCTGGGGAGGTGAGGGTATGGATGTGAGAAGGAAAGCAACTGGGTTCTGCAGGCACGCCTCCTGTGGGACAGCTGGTAACATCTTCCAGTTTCCACAGGAAGGGTGGCAGTACCAGGCTTGTAGCAGTAGTGGTTTGGGGTCAACGGTTCTCAGTCCTGTGAATGAAACTTGTTAAGAATACAGACCACTGGCTTCCTGGAGTGGGCCTGAGCATGGTCTTGGTGTCCCAAACAGTCTCCAAGTGACTTGAACCTAACAGCCAGGTTCCGGGGTCTCTCGACGAGGGGCTGTTCCTGGCTTGGAGGGCCCTACTGGTTCTGGAGGGTAATTGTGCGACATCCTAGGTAGGCGAGGACAGTGATGGGACAAGGGGTGGTGGCACCCCGCTGAGAGGTGTGGAGCTGAAGCCGTGCATATGGAGCCCAAGAACAGAGCTCTGAGGCTGCCGCGAGAAAGCACCATGGCAGCCCCTGGTTGGAACCCTTCAGGGCACGTTAAGTACTTTGGATAAAAGTCACCACAGGAACAGGAGGTAGAAGTGGATCACTGTGATCACATGGGACCCACAACCATGAGGACAGCCCACTGGAGTGAAGAATTTGGGGAAGGACACATTCTGGCCTCGGTGTAGTGACTGCGTGAACACTGGGCTGTGGGCCCAAGGTGGGCGTGTGGCTTCAGAGTTAGAGGAGCAGAGTTGTGGGACTGCTGGGGCCTCGGCGTCTGGGCTCCACGCTGACTAAGGTGGAAGGGAGATGCTCACCGTCTGTAAATGTTTGTGGTCACATAAGCAGCGGCGGGGAGCAGTCCCTTGGCCTGGAACAAAGGACTAGTTTGGGAATGATGGGATGAAGTAAAGGAAAATGTGAACAGCACAACTGGTAACAGGAGGAGTGTTGGGGCAAAGGGCGTCCCCAGTCCATTCCCAGGAATGAGAGTGGCCCTGGCCAGGTTCCCTGGGCTCCTGGCACTTCTGTCACTTGCCTGCCTCATTTCTCAGAAGGTCACCCCACTAGTTTGAAGGGGAAATGAAGAGATGCTAGGATGCCTTTCCCTTACCTGTCCCAAGACAGGCTCTCTACCTCAAGGGACCCTTGCCATGGGTCCCATGCCCTGGGCTGCCCTGGGCATTTGAGCTGCAGGGAATCGGAGTCCTCAGTTAGGTGGAGAGAGGGGCTGGGCCAGGGAGGCTCTAGAGGTCTGTGTCCTGCAGGTAACACACAGCATAGGACTGTCTGGCAGGATGGAACATGAATTCTGGGTCAGGGACTTGACTCCGCTGTGGCCCTGGCTCTGTGGCCCTGGCTCTGTGGCCACAGACCAGTCCTTGGCTTCAGTTCCTCCCTCTGTCTCATGAGCACAGGATCTCTGAGGGCCTCCGTGAGCCTGGCTGGAAGTTGGCAGGGGCGTGGATGGGCAGGCAGGTCTGGGGCCAGAAACCAGCTTGCCAGGCTGTTTGTGTCTTGGCATTAGGGCAGCATGTGGCCTCTGCACAGGCAGGGCCCACCCCACTGGGGAGGCTGAGGACATCCTTGCAAGGAAATCCTGCTTGAAAGATGGGAGTTTAGAGGGCTTCAAAGGGAGAGAAAGGTCCCATCCGTGGTTCTCTAATGGTCAACCCAAGGGACTCCCAGGCATGCTGGGCTCAGGGATGCTGTTTCCCTGGCGATGTCAGCCTGGATTCAGAGTACAGGCAGTCACTGTACTGAATCCCCCTCCCCCTGGACCTCAGACAGCAGCTGGCCTGGGGCCTGCACTCAGGAACAGCCATTCCTAGCAGAAGTTTCTGGGAACCTGCTGATGGAGTCACCCCCATAGATCCCTCCCCCTGGGTCTAAGTGTGGGTCCTTGCTGCAGAGCTGTGGGCACAGCTCCTGGACTCTGCCTCCTGTCAGTCCCCTTGGGGACAATCCATTGCCCCAGCAGGAAAGAACCGGGTGTGGGTGCAGGTCAGCACTATCCTGGCCAGATGTGGAAAGGTGTGGCCAGTGCCTGCCACCCACAGAGGTAGCCCCAGGGTGAGGGTGGGGTAGAAGGAACTGATTTGCAGATAAACTGCCCCAGAGCCACAGGAAGGTTCTAGAGAAGCTCGGGCTCTGGTCCATCAGAAGCCCAGTGATATCTGTAGCCAAGGTGCCCCCAAACCATCTGTCCTCCAAAAAAAGCGTGTCGGAGCCCCTGTGCCAGCTGGGCCCTGGAACCTGCGAACTGGGTGTATGGCAAGGCAGCAGCTAAGAGCTCCAGTGCCAGGTCAGGCCAACCAGACAGGGACCTTGGCAAGGCTCTCATCTGTGCTTCAGTCTCATCTCTGTTAGAAGGGGACGGCTGAGTAACACCTGTCCATGTTAAAAGGATCCAGGATACATGACATGCCCAGTGTAGAGAAGCGCTCACAAATGTCTGTTTTGTGTGGCCATTACTGGGAAGGAAATGGTGATTTGGCTTGAAGGCAGTCTCTGCCAGAAGGTAGGAGCCCGTTCTCAAGGGCTTGGAGGGTTTCGGCATTTCTTCGAGTGGATGGTCATGAAGACACCAGGATTTCCTCTAGTGCCCCCTCCTTTGTTTTCATTTGCTCTGAGTGTTCAAAAGATGAAATGCAGAAGCCGTGGGCTTCCCTACCGAGGGTTTGAGGCCTGAGGAGTGATGACCTCCAGTGCCCTGCTCACCCCGCCTTCCCGCTGTCTGCTCACCCCAGCCTTGTCCTCCCAACACTGCCTTTTCCTCCAACGCCCAGCACACCTCAGCCAATTCCCCAGGGTCTTCCCTGCTTATCTTGTGGCATCCCCAGAGCCTCCATGGCAGGGGCTGTGCCTCTGCCATCTGACCTGTATGTATCCAGCTGTATTCTGGAATATCTCCATGTGGGATAGAAGGGGCAGCAGCTCTTCTGGGACACAAATGTGGGCCTTGTCTGTAAGTCAGACCCCTGCTGAGCTGAGCCCTCACAGGCCCTTCCCTGCAAGTTCCGAAAGTGCTTCAGCCAGAACCAGACACTTTGCAAAAACCCTGATGTGTGGGTCAGCATCCCTCCAGCTACCCAGGCCTCTGAGTGTTCCATGTCCAAACTGAATTCCACGACTGCAGTGATCCAGGCCACGTTGCCCCTCCTGTGATTAATTTTCTGTTCCACAAGTATCCGTGTCCCTGTTGCCCAGGGGTTTCAGACACATTCTGCCTTGTTCTGGAAGCCTAGGTCAAGAGAGGAGACACTGCAAGTAAATGTCGGGAGGTAGAGCTCAGGAGGGTGGAAGGAGATCATGGGGGACTCGCAACAGGGGTGAAAGGCCCTCCCAGGAGTCAGGGACTGGGCAGCTGGAGCAAAGGCCCAAAGGGGACTGGAGAGGTGCCTGTGAATGGACAGTGGGGGATGGGCTTGGCCAGTTTGATAACAGCACCTGGAAATGAGGCCAGGCAGGTCAGTCAGCCCACGTGCAGAGGATGGCTTCTGTCCTGAGAAGGAGGTGGAGCCCTTCACATGGCAGGAGGGGCCACCTGACCACCCTGGGCAGTGGAAGAAGTGGGAGTCTCCTCTCCTGACTCTGCCCTACTCTCACCTTGGTCCCTAGTGCAAACCCCAAAGCTGGAGAGAAGAGCAGCCTCAGCACAGGGGGCTGAGGCCCCAGCTGCCTCCATGAGACCCTTTGGTTTCTTGGCTGCTCCCGCCCAAATGAAGCCTTCCCTGGAGGTCTCCAGATGAGCCCAGCTCAAGTGTCTCTGGCCACCCAGAGTCTGGCCATGCCACTCTTGAACAGAGGGACAGAGAGCTAGGTGGACAAAAAGCCCCCTTCTTCCTCTTCCTCTGCCTCTCCCCATCATACCGCGCCCCTCCCTCCAGCCCCTTTCCACCAGCTCCCAGCAAGACCCAGAAAAACAAGTCCTCATGCCTCCTCCTCCCACCCCCAGCCCACCTCCAAGAAACTTTTAAGTGTATCAGACACCTCATTGCATTAAACACGATGCATTTTTAAGGCATGAGTTGGCAGGGTTACCATGGCTGCCTCTGCCCTGAGGGGCACACTGCCGAGGATTGATTGAAATAAATAAAACAGATTTACAGTTTTCATACTTGGCAAGCAGAGAGCTGGAAGGGAAGAGGAGCAAGGGGGAAGGCAGGAGGAGGAGACAGTGAACCTCTGGAGCTTTCTGAACTTCAGATAGGAGGCCACTCCTTCCTCCCCCGTCCTAATGCTACACTGACCCGAAAGCTGCTTTCCCTTTCAGTCCCTAAAGGATCCCAGCTGTTGGCAAGGACAAGGCGGGAGCATACTTTTCTGGTGGGAATGGCTCTGGGCCCCTGTGTTTTCTATACTTGACATTAGGCTGTACTTCAGAGTTATGGCTGTGAGACTCCAGGCGTCTCCTAGAAAAGCCTGTGTCCCATTGACCTTGGACCACTAAGGGGGTGTGGACACCAGCTTGCAGCCAAAGGAGAGAGGAAGTGAGGGCCTGTCCCTCCATGCACAGTATTGGCTTGCTCAGGACTTGAGCAGCAGGCAGCTAGGGATGGAAATGAAAGAAGGAGGCCCACGCTAGAGGGAGAAGGGGAGCACCCCAGAAGAGGAGGCAGAAATGATTTGGTCCTGCCGTCAAGAATGCCTGGACAAGAGGTGCCCTGAGGCCACTTGCAGAGAGTCCACCTGGCCCTAAGCTTTCCTCAAAGGCAGCGTCCAGTTGCAGCCTCTGAGAAGGAGCTTGAACCAGGACCGCCTGCCTGGTCGCCCTTCAGAGCCTCCACTGAGCAATGTTCTCTGCCCCAGGGCAGGCAGCGACCAGCAAGAGCATACAGCAGACTGCCCAGTGCATCCCCTCCCTGCAGTGCAGACCACCCACCAAAGAGCTGAGCTCACAAGTGGGGTTCCACCCAGCCCAGTGGTGCTGGGGAGCTGGACCTGCCTAGGTGGGAGACAGAGGCTGCCAGGTGGTCCTGATGCCAGAGAGTGCAGAAGTAGAGGCCTGAAGGACCCAGTGGGGGCAGCATGGGGTGGGGGGCTTCTGTGAGTGTCTAGGGCAGTTTAAGGAGATGGCCAGCAGACCTTCCTGTGTCTGGGAAGCCATCATCCACACTGCCTGTCCCGCGTGTGGCACTAACAAGGCACGATTTCTCGGGGTCTAGATGGGCCCCGGAAGGACTCATCCCATGTATCGAAGGGGAGATGGGAGCATTGAAGAGCTGGGGCACACCCACCCAGCCTCGAACTTGGCAGCTGAGGCCAATACTGAGTTCTCTGTTCGTCGAGGGGCAGTTAGCACTGAGAGGGAGCGAGGGTTGAAGCAGGAATGGACTGTATAAGTAGCAATGGGGGGAAATCGGGGGGCGGGAGGTGGGTGCTCTCAGCTTTTACACCCATCTCTCAATACTGGTGTCTCTTTCCACTCAAGCAGTTTGGAGTCCAGAGTCTCCCCCCCAGAGCAGCTGTTCCGTGCCCTTTGCTGGTGCCCATCCTTTTGGTGTGGTCAGCTTATTGCTTGGGATAGTCGAGAATAGGAAAGGCTTGGGAGGAAACGATCCCTCCAGCCTCCATGTCCCCTTAAACTTCTCTTGAGTCCGTCTGGTGCCCTTTCCACATCCCTGTCCAGTAGCCTTGGGCTGACTCACCAGTGGGCTAGCTGTGTCCACCAGCCGGACCTAAAACCAGCACTGTGGGGCCACTAGGATAGGGGCATTCCTGGGCCCTCCAGGCTGCAGGCTCACCCCAGGCATCCCTGCCATGGCTCAGACATATCATCTGCTTCTGCCTTTTGTCACTCTTTAAAAGGCCAAGCCTGAGGAAGGAGGGGGGAGAGGAGAGGAGGGCAACATCCCCCACTGCCCCAGCAAGTGTAGATTAGCTCACTTCCTAGCCAACCCTCAGCTCTGGGCTCAGTATCAGAACAGTTGGGAGCAGGGGTGAGGGGGTGTCTGCATGCCCTTACTTGGTGTCGGAGCTGGCAAGAACGTCCCCAGCAAATAGCCCAGGGACCTGGGAAGGATCGGCTGACAGCAAGGGTGGGAGGCTGTGCTAACTTTGCTGGTCCTGTTTTCGGAGGGAAGTGGGGTCATGGGAAGAAGTCCTACATCTTCCCCAAGTCACATGGCAGAGTCTAGATTCCCCAGAGCACGGCACGGCAGGGAGCCAGAACGCTTCCTCCCCAGGAGGGGCACCCATGCTTGGGCCTCCAGAGCGTGTATCCTGTGTGCAGCCCCTGCGACTAGCCCAGCCCTGGGATGGAGCCCATCCCCCTGCTGTCCCCACCCTCCAGGCTCTCCCGCCCCACCCCCCGCCCCGTGCCAGGCCATGCCTTCCCCCAGGCCCCTGGAGTGCGTCTGTCCTGAAAAGACCTGCTCACACTCTGCTTCTCACCACCCCCACCACCAAGAGTGCCCCTCCACGCTGACCTGGCCCTTGTACCCTGCCCAGGCCCACAGGATGAACCCCTGCAACAGGAGGCTGGCCAGGTGGAGAGAGGCCTCTGGCGGCAGAAGCGGCCCTATTTTGCACCCTGGGAATTCAGAGGCCAGGAATGCCTCTTGTCTCCTATTTGCACACAGCCAGGGGGAGGGTGTGGCTCAAAGCCACTGCGCAGGTCTTGTCCTCCAAACCAAGGCTTGACCTTGCCGGAGTTGGTGGCCTCTCTGGGTCCTTAGAGGAGAAGCAGCCTGTGGCCCCTTTCCCACACCCGGGACAGGGTGAAGGATAGCATCAGGCTCCCTGTTGGGAGCCTGTGCCTTTCTCCCATGAGGTAGGCATCAGCTGTGGCCTCAGGGCGTGACTGCTAGTCTAGAGCCAGTTGACACCTTCCTCCTCCTACGTGCTCTGGCCCACGTGTCACCTGAAGCAGGGGCTGTGGGTGGGTGCCACACGGGGTCCCAGGAGAGCACCTGCCACCGTGGGCCAGCACTGAGGCTGGTGGCCATGCAGGGCCAGAGTCTGGTACATGTGGATGCTTGGCCAGTGTTAGTGGTTGAAAGGACAGTAACACAAAGCTCACACCATCCTGACAGGTGTGATGCAGCCACTTGCAGGTGGGCACTGCTCCAGAGTGCCTTCCCCTGGTTCCAGTGTAGGCCTTGGCCTTTTGAGGCTGCCCCAAAGAAGGGATCCCTACAGACAAGGCAGTGTCATCTCAGTCCATTAGGGAAAGTGCGGTCCCTCTCTTGGCTCCCTGGGGCTTCAAAGCAGGCCAGAGGCAGGTTGCTCTCCTAAGAGCTCCCAGTATCAGACAGAGGGACCAGAAAGAACCATCCCCTCCCCAGCGTGAACCCAGACCTGGAGGAGGGGGAACAGCCGTCCATGCGCGTAGCAGGAGGCTCGAGGAGGGGGGAGGCAGTCTACAGGCCCCGCAGTTACACACTACAGGCCACCTCCAGGCACATGCAGGTGCACCCCTGCCCTCCTCCAACCCTAAGGTGGGCTTCCAGGATGTGCCCTCCCAGACCCTGTCCAGGTTCCCTCCCACCCCACTTCTTTGCCTTGTCCCCAAGAATCTTCCAAGCCATTGTCTCGTGATGAATAGCACCTTAATATGAGTATTAAAAAATGCGGACAAATGTTTAATGCTTGCAAGCTGTATTCCATTATCGATGCTATGCTTGAGAGCCAGGCAGGCAGCTCCCGCTGGGCTGGGGCTCGACAGAGAAATGATGACGCAGCAGCCCTGTGAGGCAGCCATCTGCCAGGCCCCCATGGGGCGACCGCCCCCGGCGCCTGCTCACGATGGGCACCGAGGAGGCAGAGCGGTAAGGAGCAACAGAAGTTCTAGAGGTCGACTCTTCTGGGTGTGGATCCTCCCTTCCTGCTCCCCTGGTCAGCTGTGTGACTGGCAGTATGGGTCCTCTCTATGTGGGGGTGATAGTGTACCCTCTGCCCAGGGTTGGGAAGACTTGGCAAGATGCCGCAGGAGGAACCTGGGGACACTGAAGCCACCTGTGCAGGTCGTGACATGGACTCAGGATTGAAGTAAAGAGTGGGCCTTCTTTCCTTCCACCCCCGCCTTCTTGACTAAAGAGGAGGACCTGGCGTCCTGTTCAGGTATTCAGAGCTCTCCAAACTATGGCCTGCCTACCTACCCAGGCTTGCCTTCCCCTTGCCCTTTAAAGGCCCAGGACAGGGCCATGACCCAGGTGAGCATCAGCACTTGCAGATGTGGGTGCTGTTCTTTCCCATCACCACTCACCATCCCAAATGGATCTCTCTAACACCCTCAGCATGGTGCCCGGCGTGTGGTAAGGACTCCTGCCAGCTGGCTAATACTTCATTATTGCTGCCTTTTGGAGGCTTTTTGACCCAGCATTCTGGGAGGTGTTTTCCTTCTCCCCAAACCTAGGGTGATGGGACAGGCAAAGGCTGGATACGATGAGGCAGGGTGCGGAACCCTCCTCGACTTCCCTCCCTGCCTGTCCCAGCCACAGAGCCAGAGCCCCTGCGGTGGAGCCCTGAGCACTGCGGCCTTAGGCCCGCAGGTGGGGGCCCCAGAGCCGTCCCTCCAGGTTCCGCCCAGCAGCCTCCAGGGCAGGGGAGACAAACACGCTGCAGCAGGCTGGCAGCAAACAGCCAGAGCATGAGGGCCTGAAGGCCAGGTGCGCCATGTTCCCGTGTGCCTCCATGCTCCCCGCCCCCCTGCCCCCGGCTTCTCCTCTCCCCTCTCGTCTTGGTTTAATGAGCAGTGCTCAGGGGGGTGCGGGGGGACCTCTTTGGTGCGACGTGTCTTTGCCGATCCTTCCATCCTTTAGTCTGTCCTGGCAGCACTGCTCAAGGAGTCTCCTCGGCTGAGCTGGCCTCCTGGGTCACCCTGGGTGATAAGGGTGAAAATGTAAGATCAGGGCAGCTGCTCTCTGCAGACCAGGGTGTGCACAGCATGCAGGGCCTGCCTGGGGTGAGCAAAGGGGACGTTCTTGAGCACAGCACGGGAGTGTCTCTGGGCTGGTCAGTGAAACCTTGATCGAGATAAGCACGGCTCCTCCACGCAACAGTGACTTTGAGTGGCTACCACGTGCCGGGCCCTCTTCTTGGTATGAGGGACACAAGGCTCACAGACAAGACCCTGCCCTTTGCAGCTTACGTTCTGGCAGGCCAGGGCAGAGGTCAGGAACAGAAGAAAAGCACAAGAGGCCAGCACGTTACAAGTAAAGGAGGAATCCTAAGAGCTGAGGTTGAAGGGGAATTGAGAAAGTGTGCGATCTGGGAGGCCATGGTGAGGAGCTGCATTTTATTTAGATCCAGTAGGGAGCCGATGGGGAGTGACATGCTCTGATTAACATTTTTAAAACACTTTTAAGGATTGCTCCGCTTGATGCTTGGAGGGAGACCATTAGAAGGCAATCGCTAACACTTGCCCCAGGGTGGCGGGGGTTGGTGGGGGGGTGCTGAGACAGGGCCAGGAGGAGGCAAGATGTGCCCTAAAGCAGAGCGTCGTGCAACACCCTCCCCCCACCCCCCACCCCACCACTTGCAGTGGACCACACACAGGAGCCCAGGGGATCAAGGATGACTCCTTGGTCTTGGTTTGGGCTGGAGCAGCCAGGTGGGCAGGTGGACAGTGAGACCACTTCCTGAGCTGGGGAAGGCTGAGGGGCCCAAGTTGGGGGGGAAGCCAAGAGTTGTGTGGTGGCCCTGGCAAGTTTGAAATGTCTGTTGGGCAGCCAAGCAGTGCCGTCCACCCGGCAAGTAGGGGTGCCATCTGGAGTTCATGGGGTTCAGGAGGTGCATGAGGGAGCCACTGATCTAGAAGTAGCTTTGAAAATATCCCTGGGACCAGACAGGCCTACCCAGAGATGCAGACTAGAGAAAGCAGAAGAGCTATGTCAACACTAGAGGAGGCAGAGCAGTCGGTGGCGAGGTAGGAGGATATCTGGAGAGGGTAATGTCACTGGTGGCCAGAGAAGAGTGTTTCCAGAATGCTCCCATCCCTGGCCTTCCGAAGCTCTGGAAGCTCTGTTTAGAGACACCAGGAGGCCTTGCTCCCGCCTCTCCTTGCTGCCACCCCCTTTGCCTTTCCTTCGCACCCTCCCCAGCCGTCTTCATGTGAGAGCACCCCCTGCGCTTCGGCTGCTGGAGATCCCTTTGGCCTGTGGTCCCTGGAGAGCACTGCCTGGCAGCAGTCTCAGCTGTTGGCCTCTGTCATGGAGATGGCAGCAGCTGCAGGCGACGGGCATTTGTGACCATTTGTCAGAATGTTCCCCTTCCTCCTGGGCCTGCCCTTCTGGAACATTTCTATCCCACGGCCTTGGAGACGGGGCTCGTCCAGGGATGATAGGATAGAGAGGGGCAGGAAGTGCTGTCTGTGCTCTGCACAACGGCCAGGCTTCCTGGGCGTGGCTGTCATCCTCACTGGTGGTACCAACGGGGGTCCCGTTCTCCATATACTGTGCACCCTACACGAGTTGTCACTAGACTTGGCGGCTGCCCTCTGAGTAGCCCGTATTGTAGAGATAGGTATTGCCCCTGATTAGGAGGTGAAGAAATTGTTGCATAGAGACATTGGGCACACAGCTGGTCAGGAGCACCAGATTCAGGGGCCTTTGCCCACCCCCCACCTGCACCAGGTGAGTAGGGGAGCCACCTGGGCAATGGCAGGGCCCCACCACCACCACCCTCCAGCCCCAGCCCCCAACAGCCTCGTTTCCATTTCTAGGGTGATTTCTTGCCCATTTGCTGGCTCCGGCCGCTGGGCTGGAGGCAGCCTGCCCACTGTTTGCACTTCATGGTTTGGCTTCTCTGTCACTAAATGCTCTGGGATTTTTTCCGGGGCTGGAGGCGGAGAAGAATCTTCTCCAGCCTGGCCCCAAGGTGTGGCTGGTATTCCGAGGGAAACAGGAGACCAGCCTCTGATAACGCTGAGTGCAGTGCGAGTTCAGTGACCTGGGATGGATGTTCCAGGCATGTTGGCTCTAAATGCGGCTCATCATTTAGCACACGAACCTCGAGGCCTCAGACCCTGTCCTCAGAAGTCTGAGGCCTGGTCTGTGGGACACTTCCCTGGAGCAGAGAGTAGAAGTCAGGCAGACAGACAACAGCCTTGGACGGGAAACAGGGGCATGCTGCGCCACGCTTGCACAGCCCCCACCAGTCAGGAGCTCAGGGCCACACCTCAGCCTCCTCACCAGCTCCCCGGCCACTCTTGGGCAGCCCCTCCCTGCCTCCTCTTCAGTGTGCAGGAGCCTCAGGATCCTTGACTCCCAACAAGAAGGCCTGCTCGTCCACACAGGGCCAATGGCAAACTCGGAAGGTCAACAGGCTTCCTCCAAGCCTGTCCTTGAGACCCACCTGTCACCTTGGCCCAGGAACCGTGGAAAAACTGGTTTTCTTCATTCTCTGGGTTCCCTGTTTCCTTTTTTAAAATCGAGACTCCTCCACAAAGCCCAAGCCTTATGCCCCCCAAGACTCTTATTAGAGGAGAGATGGCGGGAAGGGAATTGGCCTTTAACAAAGCCCACGACTTTGGTCAAGTCTCTTCTCCCCGGCCCAAGCTTCATTATCTGAGCAGTGAAGATAAAACTCGAGGGTCGTCATAGGGTTTGCTCATCCCATAAGGCCTGCTGAGCCTGCTACCTGCAGGCTTGCTCCAGGCGGAGGTACAGCACAAACAAGTTCCTGACCCCAGGGGGTTCTCCTGGGGGAGGGAGGGACAATACACAGGTGACCAGCATGTGTGCTGTTTGTCACATGAACATAAGCTCTATCTGCAAAAGAAAAGCCCAAAAGGGGCAGGGAGTGCCTTGGCATGTGGGGGGCGTTGCTGTGATATGTAGGAGATCAGGAAGGTGACTCGGGGCTCTTACGACGAAACTGGTAGCCTCTCGCCCGGCTATTTCTCTTTGCCTGGGATGAGTTGCTGGGCCAGGGTGAGCGGTGTTGGGAGGCATGAAGCCATGCCTGCTGTGAGCAACGCCCCGGTATCCCCCCAACAGGCCTCAGCCAGGATCCCACACCAGACCCAGGAAAGAGCAAGTTTCCTCAGGACGCTGAAAGAGGGAGAGGGTTCCTAAGCTGAGGCCCAGCGGTTTCCGTAACCTCATCTGTGCCTGTTTTCCAGGCAGCTCTGCCTCTTGCTGAATGCAGAGAACATCTTTCACTCAATGGCAGACATCCTGCTCCAGGAGGAGGACCTCAAGTTCGCCTCGACCATGGTTCATACCCTCAACACCATCCTGCTCACCTCCACAGAGCTCTTCCAGCTGAGAAACCAGCTCAAGGACCTGAGGACTCTGGTACTCCACGGCCACCAGCTCTGGCCCTGAGTTTAGTCCTGCGTGCACACGGGCCCTCCACTGTGCCGGCCCACCCCTTCAGCCCCAGGAGGTTTGCGGGGAGGAGACAGGGGATAACATCGGAACTCTCTGGTCCATTGTAGAGTACGGATCCCTCTGGGCTGGCTGCATGTAAGGGCCTACCGTGGGAGTGATCACAGCTGGTTTCCTTAGAGCCACCTGCTGCACGGGTCTCTGCCCACAGAAGGCTCTGGACTCTACTTCAGGGTCCTCGTGCCCTTCCTGACCCATCAAAGGCTGTGCTTTTTCTGCTCATTGACACCCCACCCCAATGCCTGCACTGCCCCCTCGGACTCAGAGTAGTTTCAGTTCTGGGGCCCCATAGTGCGACCTGGTGGGATCAAGACCACTGGGCGATGCCACTCTGTCCAAGTGAAGCCTCTGGGTTATAACTCTTCCAGAGATCAGGGGTCATTGCTCTCCTCGCCCTCCTCCTTGGCCCTGGCCCCTCTCTCACAGCTGGACACATCAGTCTCACAAGGCACTCTGTCGTTAGCTGGGGTGTCATAGCACTGCCTATCCCAGGCTTTGGGTGGGGACCCACCAGGGCTGGTCAGAGAGAGCAGGGAGGCGCTCACCATCCTACCCCCGTGCTCTAGGGGATGTGGCACAAGGCCTCATCCTGGGGAGGGGGGGGCTGAGCTGCCGAGGGCCTCTGGCGGTGGCCACCATCCTGGCTGGACGTGCTGGGGGCTCTGGGGGTTTCATTGACCACCCCCATGCCCCCCTTCCTAGCTCAGATCCTACTCCTCCTCGACATCCAGGCCTGTGTCTGAGGGCATCTGGGGCCGAGCCGCTCGGAATGATCCAGGCCACACCCCTGCCTTCCTGTGGTTCCTTCTAGACATTCGCAGAGGCCTTAAGAATTTTCCTCAGGGCAGGGGCTCCCCCGAGTGTGGGCTCAGCTGCTGGGCTGGTTCCCGAGTGCAAGGTGGGCTGCAGGAGAGGGAGGAGATGGCATCTGAGGATGAGAGGAGGGCGCTGCCGGGGAGAGCCTGGGCCCAAAGGAGCTTCCTGCCCGGCCAGCCTGCACCCCAGGGCCCTCCCCTCACCCTCTGGTCACCAACCCCCCACACACAGGCTCAGGACCACAGAGTTCTGGAGAAGACAATTACTGTTATTTGTCGAAGGCAGAAACGCCAGCCCAAAGGCCAGGCTCACTCCTGACCAGGCCCTCGCAGCCACCACCACATGGCTCTGTGGGATGGGAGTAATGACAGGGTCTAGGAGGAGCTGTCAGCATTTCCTTTGTGATAGCTCGTCCCCAGTGGAGCTGCCAAACAGAGCCTGGGGTGCTGAGCTGGCTCTGATGCTCCACAAGGGCCCCTGGGTCTCAGTCCCATGGCCCTTCCCTCGAAGGTCCCAGGTCGGGAAGGAGCGCTGGGGAAGGAGTGCCTGGGGAGGGACGTGGGGACTCTGTTAACTGCTCGCACCTCTCCCCCCTCAGGAGAGCCAGAACCTGTTTTGCTGTCTGTACCGCTCCTGGTGCCACAACCCAGTCACCACGGTGTCCCTCTGCTTCCTCACCCAGAACTACCGGCATGCCTACGACCTCATCCAGAAGTTGTATCCTTCAGTCTCACTGTTCTTCCAGTGCAGCTGTGGAGGGACAGGAGGGGCCCCGTGCGCCCTTCCCGCCCAAGTAGTGGGCCCAACTGCCATTCCCCAGCCCCGTTTCCATGCCCTGCCTCCAAGCCCCGTGACTACAGGACCCGTGGGGGTGCGGTGAGAGATGTATTTAGGAGAGTGCTCTTGGCCGCAAACAAGGTCATCTGGGCCTCGTGGAGGGGAGCTGGTCCTTGTGAGTTAGGGAGCAGAGCAGAGCAGGCCCAGCCAGGGGTGCTGATAGGGCCATCTAGGTGAGGTGTCCCAGGGAAGAGGCGGGGTGCTCTGCCCGCGGCAGATGGTGCTGGGCCCAGCGCTGGGTGGAGTGAGGAGAGAAGGCTTGGCAGCAGGGGGGCACCAGGGAGGCCTGCGGCCTTGAGCGCAAGCGTCAGCAGTGTTGCTGGTTAGGAGCTCAGGCAGCCTAGGGGGCCACAGAGCCTGAGCCCGGTAGGCTCGGCAGCTGACATGACGGGGAGGTGCAGGCTGGATGGGGACCTCAGAGCCAGGCTCAGCAGTAGGCATCCCGGTCAGATTTTGTTTAAAGCACTGAAGCCACCCAGCCTCCTCTGTGAATGCCCGGCCTGGGACCCTGGATGGGAGAGCCACTTAGGATGCAAAATTGGCCTCCTTCCCTGAGTGCCCTGGGCCAGGAGTTGGGGGTGAGGAATGAAGGGGCCCCGAGGTGCCTCTGTTGAGGGTCAGTTGCAGCCTTTCCTGGCTCCCTCAGGGTGCCTCCTCTCTTTCCACAACTTAGATTTGCTCCTCAGCCACTAGTGTGACCCAGAGACCACAAACCGCACGCTTGCCGCAGCCCTGGCCTTGGCCCTGCTGACGGGCATCCACTCAGGCAGGAGCAGGGGCCTTTCCTACCCAGCCCTCCCCCACAGGCTGCAGGGCTGTGATAAGTGCCTTCCAGAGCCCTGAAGGCACAGTGGAGACCTGCCAGAGCCGAACTGGAGCGCCCGTGCTTGGGGAAAGCTGGGCTGCTTTTCATTTAGAGGGACAGAAAGACGAAGAGGAGAATAGACTGGTGCCCTTCATGTGCCAAATCCTGCTCAGGCAGTAGTAGGCTCTCCCTAGGAAGCCAGGCCCAGAGGGACGAGGGTGTGCTCTGAGCCGCCGGGTCGAGCCCCTGGGTCCCAGCTCTCCGGTTTCCCCCTCCCCCAGCGGAGGTCCTTCACTGAGACAAGCTGTCCTGGCCCAGTGGTCAGACTTCCCTTGACTGCCCACCCAGCGGGGACCTGGAGGTCACTGTGGATTTCCTCACTGAGGTGGACAAGCTGGTGCAGCTGATCGAGTGCCCCATCTTCACATGTGAGAGCCTTGCCTCTGGCCTTTGGCCAGCCTGGAGTGGGGCAGGAGTGGGAGCCAGCTCAGGGAGCAGCTGTGGCTGCAGCTGAGGAGGGAAATAGGACAGTCACCCCAGGGATGCTTCTGGAATGTCAAGAATGTAAGACTGGGGATGACAGGGCTGAGGACACCAGCTAGAGCAGGGCTGGGACACATGCCACCAGAATGTGGGTCCTGCCTGTGTGCCTCAAGGTGGGTCTTGTGGACACAGGCCAGTGCTAACTGCAAAACCCACCCAAAGGCTAGTGTCATCCCTGCTGGGGAGAACTGGGGCAGTGCCGTCGGGCCAGGAGGGCAACTGTCCCAGAGCTGAACCTCCAAACCATTCCTCCAAGCATGGTGTCCTCTGTCCTGGCTCACGAACACTGTGGGGCACCCTGGGCCCACCTGCAGGTGCCCCTGAGTGCCCAGGAGCCACACCCTCCTCTCTCTACAGAGCATAGTTGGCATTTGCTGGGAGCTGATGGGCAGGAGCTGCCTGATCGTAACACCCAGGCTGAATGTGCAAAACTGGCAGCTGGCTGGGGCGAGCTCAGCTCTTGGCGCCTCAACACATATGATGCCTGCTCCCCAAAGCAGGCGACTCTGAATGAAATGCGTGTTTACGGTGTGGTAGGGAAGCTGGGAGGCAGGAGGCCACCTTCCTGCCAAGCTGGCCACCCAGGCCTCCTGCTCTCTGGCAACACCTCTGACCTGCCCGTGTTGAGCCCATTGACCTTCACCCTGGAGGCCGAAGCAGGGACTGAGGGGCCCCCCTCCCCTCGCTCCCATCCAAGCAGAAGCCAGCTTCTTCAAACAGCCAGGTACCACAGTGGTAGATGCCCAGGAGACAGAAGAGCAGGAAGGAGACCCTGTTCCTAGCAGAGTGCATCAGAGCCTGTTCCAGGTGGTCCCCTGGCCTGACATCTCACTTCCCCAAGGGCCTCAGAGCAGCCAGGCACGTGCTCCCCTGAGGTCAGGGCCAGCGTGACCCTAGAGGAGCCACAAGCACCTTCTCTCCAGGCTCAGGGCTTTGTTGGGGCAACCTCAGCACACACCCTGGTCCTGCCCAGCACCCATTCCAACTCTGGGTTGCCTGGACGCCCCCCTGGTAGCTGGCTTGGCCCCAAAGCCCCAGCGTCCCCAGGGCCCAGAGCCAGGACTGGACTCATAATAGGCCCATGCTTCTTCTGGAGTCACTAGGCCTAGGGACAACTGTTTGGGTCTCCACTGGTGGCTTCTGCCGCTTGGGGCAAGTGGAGGGGTCACTGCGGAAGGCTCCTGCTTCCTGGCTCACCCTGGCCCCAAGGCCTGGCTGTTCCCACTCTAGTGTCAGCTGCTGCTGTGTGACATGGTGTCTCTAGAAGTTTGTGGCTCATCCTCCACAAAGGATGCCCCAGACTGGGCCGGGAGACACTAGTGAGTCTCCTGGAGGGGCTCAGAGGAAGAAGTGTGGCCCTGTTTAGTTGGGACTCAGGCTGGGCTGGACCAAGGGTGCATCTCCTCCTGTCTGGTGGGTGGTGGCAGGGCTGGTATCTGAGGTGGATTTTCAAAAGCACCTACCAGACACTCCTGGGCTTGGCATGTGTTTAACCACACAGAGAAGCATTTTTCCATCCTGCCCTCCCTTGCAGCTCCTAATCCAGTCTTTCTCTCCAGCTCACCCTATTTATAGCTCTCTTGTGCTGGCACGTGCAGAGCAGACCGGGGAGTCTGTTACACTACGGGCCCCAAGCTCCCTCATTACTAGGGAGGCAGCAAGTCTTCGGGGAGAGGACTAGGCCTGGCAGCCGGTTGGGGGTCGCCAGGCACAGATCAGACAGATGGGCAGGTGGGTGGGTGGGAAGAAGCTCCTGGGCACAGCTAAGACTACTGGAGGAGGGGCCGGCGTGTCTGGCTGTTAAGAGCCCTCACCTCGCTCTAAGCCACAGACACCTGGCTGGCCCTCTCCGGGCCAGGTTGAGGTATATTCGCGGGCAGTGCCTGACCTCTAACCCCTGACCCCTGCCCTCTCACAGACCTGCGCCTGCAGCTGCTAGATGTGAAGAACAACCCATACTTGATCAAGGCCCTCTACGGCCTGCTCATGCTGCTGCCCCAGAGCAGCGCCTTCCAGCTGCTCTCCCACCGGCTCCAGTGCGTGCCCAACCCCGAGCTGCTGCAGACTGAGTGAGTGCGGGCTGGGGACTGCACCCTCTGCCTCCGTGCAGGGCTGGGGCTTCTGCTCCCAAACAAGGTCAGGGCCAGATGGGCCTGGCAAGTGAGAGTATTTAAGGGGGCTCCCGAGGGTCTCCCTTGCCTCAGCACCACACCCCTCTGTCACTGCAGACACTGTCCACCCCACCTCACTTGTCCTTGGGCCTCTTGTTTCCACCTCAGAGCACCAGGCTGGGGGATTCTGGGAGTGTTTACGAGGTGGTAGGTAGTAGCAATACCTTGTCCCAGCAGTCAAGGTTGAGTTAATCTAAAAGATCCAGGGGCATACTGGAGTCACCCAAACAGAGGCCCCTGGAGAGAAACTCCAGGAGGAGGAGGAGTTCGTGCCCCAGCTCAGAGACTGTCCCGGGTGGCAGACAGGCAAGAAAGCTAGACAGGGCTTAGTCCCGGGCCTCAGACAGCCCTCCCCTCCCATGTGTGGCAGAGGGTCAAACGTGGGCCACTGAGAGACCCTGGCATTGCTGGGACCTTCCCAAGCCCCTCCTGGGTGGGATGGGTGGCAGGGGTGCACCTGTGGCTATCCTGCTCGAGTCCTGCCTACAGAAGAACAGGTCCCAGGCAGAGTCAGGAAGAGTCTGCCCACAGAAGAACGTGTCCCAGGCCCAGCATGGCAGCCTGTGGGCAGGAGGGCTGCAGCCCCTCAGGGGGGTGGTCCAGGCTCCCACCCGGAACCCACTGCTGGCCCGGCCCCCAGCGCCTGTTGGGCTGTGTCTATATTTGGTAACCCTTGGAGGCTTTGCCTCATCCACAGGCATTTGGCATCTGAGATGGAAAATTTCACTTGTCAGGTCGCCATGGAAACAAGCAGAGCCACTGAGAAGATTTACGTTGAATGGAGTGCGCCCAGCTTGCATCAGATGCCCTGTGTATCTAGAATTCCCTCCCAGGCTGTTCGAGCCACTCAGCAGGCCTGACGCCTCATTCCCCAGAAGGCCTCAGGCCTTTGCCCTTGAGGCGGACTCAGGCAGCCTTGAGATGGGCCTGCCCGGCACTCAGGGCCCCTGACTCGAGCCCCCATGCCCTCCATACTTCTGGCTACCACTGTTCCTCTCACCTGGCTCTCCAGAGGCTGGGTGTGGGGCCCCTCACAGGTCGCCTGCCCCAGGCCGGCTGGAGGGGCTTGAGCCCCCAGCACTTGTGGCCCCTGGGCCAAGGCCCAGCTTCTGCCCACCCTGCCCCTTCCCCAGCCAGCAGTGCTCTGGGATAGCAGGGCCAGGCACTGTCCCAGCTGCTCATGGTGTCCCGGGGTAATCCCCAGGAGACAGCATTCGGCAGGCGCACTGAGTGCCCCGGGGAGTTCATGTCCCAGCAGCCGCGGAGTTAGTTTAGCATTTGGATTCCCTGGCAAGAGCACTTGTAGCTCCTGGGACCCGATGGCCTTGAAGCCACACCATGCTTCACTGGCCTGGCCTCTGCAGTGGCCTTTCCAACACCCGATGGATGTTAAGGTCACCCTGGCAGGCACTAAGGAGGGAAGATGCAGCTGGAGGGGAGAACGAGGCAGGAAGGGCTGCTTCCCTGTGATCTCTGGTTTCCCCAAGGGAACCAGCCTGCCTTCCTGGGGGAGGCCCCTGGGCCCAGCCACGGACCCCACGCTGTGAAGGGCCAGTTCTCTCTCGGAGCTCTGCCCACTACATTTCTTATAGGGAGCATCCCTGGGAAGGGGAGGGAAGGCTCAGAGTAGGCAGACCTCCTCCTGCTCTCCCAGGGGGGAAGCTGGGAAAAATGAGGATTCCCTCAGAGTTTCCCATAGTCAGAGTCAGGGAAGCCTTGGGCCAAGGGGTTGAAACCTCTGGGTAGAGGAGTCTCCGTGTCCGTGGATGGGTCACAGGCCTAGACTAGATCTGTCCAAGCTCTGCCAAGGATTTGTGGTATGACCTCAGGGAAGCCCCATGCCCTCTCTGGGTTCTTGGTTTTTTCATCAGTAAATGAGCCTTTGGACTAAATGGATGCTTGAGGCTCTGTCCAGCCATCAAGGCCTCAGTTTCACAGCCTTTCTTTGCAAGGACCTAGTAAGAGCCGTCGTAGATATAGACAGGGGAGCAGTGGGCAAGGAAGGGGCCTCAGGAACAGCTAGGGGGAAGGGTCAGATTGCAGGGGCTGGCACAGAGGGACAGCTCACACCCCAGAGAAGGGGCTGAGGACAGTCTCAGCCCTGGGAGGGGCAGGCGGCTGGAAGACAGTGTTGGGTTGCCTGACAGGCCTGCAAGCTGGGAACAGCTGGGGAAGTTCTTGCCTCAGCCAGCCCTCACTCTGTGTGCTCAAGGCACCGGCAGAGCTAGGGGACCCTGGCTCCCCTCAGCCTTCCAGGCCACTCCCCAGGGACCATCCCCTCATGAGGCAGGAGAGCATCTGTGAAGGAAAAGCTGGGGACTCTCACCAGCATTAGCCTGGTGACAGGTGCATGGGTGGGGGTGCCTGAGAGCAGGCCAACTTTGGGTTCTGGAATGATGGCTCTGTGCTGCTGGCTGGGTGTCCCCCAGTCAGTCACTTACTGCCTGAGGGTTGTAAACATACAGAGAACACGAAGGGCCTGTGCAGCAGCCATGCCCACTATGACGGGCAGGGAGGGGAGCCCTGGTCTCTGTGCTCACAGGAGACCTCCACCCCCATGGAACACACCCCTCCCAGCTCCCAAGACCTCAGGTCAGGAAGGGTCTGCCCCAACCCAAGGGTCTGCCTACGTGGGTTGGGGCAGCATCTGGCCAACCCCCGGAGTTAGAACTCCAAGCTCCAGGATGCCCCTCGGCCTCCTCAGAACCCAGGTTGCTCTCTTGGGGCACCAGGGCCACAGAGGTGCTATGACAAGGAGATCCCTCCCCATCCCCGGGGGAGCTGAATTCAGGAGCCAGAGTCCAGCACTCAGCTCCTTTTGATGTACATTGAACTAATGTTGCCTGGGCCCCTTGGGAGGCAGGGCCCAAGCCCAGGAAAGCAGCAGCCACAGCCACCATCCAAGGTGTTCTCAGGGGATGCATCTTCAACAGGAAGGCAAGAAGGACAGACCGAGTAGCGGTGCAGGGGGCCACCTCCAGGCTCCAGGTGGCCTCCCAACCATGGGAAGGTTCCCACGGCCCCTGGTCCTGCCCCAGCAGCCTGGTGGATAGTCAGGGACACCTGTCATGCTCTGACCGTTGGTCGCCTGTGCCTTACCAGGGGCCGAGGTCATTGGTGAGGGGTCCGTTTGGGTGAAACACCATCACATTTCCCCCAGAATGCACTGAGCAGCTATGCACACCAGGCCTTGAGCTGCCAGACTCTGGCTGGCCTTACCTTGGGGACAGAACTGTGATCACAGTGGTTGCCCATTGGGTACCTAGACCAGGTTGGGCGCCAGGCTAAGCCCTTCTGTGTTGAGTCTGGAGGAATCCTCACCACCACCCCCATGGGGTGCTCCTATGGCATCCCCCCCTCCTTTACAGATGAGGAAACTAAGTCTCATGTCTGAGGTCAAATGGCCAGGAAGTGGTCGTGTTACAGTTGGGTCCAGGTCTGTCTAGCTCCTATACTGAGCTGCTGCCTGGACCCCCCATTTGGGGGTCTCTTGTGAACTCAGCGCAAGGATTCTCGTGAACAACCCACAGCTGTCATGAGACCCTTACTGGGGCCACCAGGCCTCAGGGGCTGGACGCAGATATTTGCCAGGCCACAATGAGGGAGGAGCAGCCTTTCATGAGACTCTGCTGGAGGGATGGTGAGGAATGGGACAGGGGCCCGTGGGGATCTAGTCCCCAGGGCAAGCTAAACATTAGGCTTGAAGCGGGCAGCAGGGCTACTACATTGCACAACTATAGGGAGCACCAGGCACATTGTAGTTGTGCCATGCACAACCTGTGGGGCTGTACAGAGCAACCTGGGTGGGTGGTAGCAACAGGAGTTATAGGAGCTGTTAATATGTCCAGTGGTGAGACCAGCTCTCCTTCCCCAGGAACAGGGAGTGACTGCAGACCTCTGTACCTCAACACTCAGAAACAGATGTCCTGCCAAGTCGAGGACCCAGTAGAGACTCTTCAGCCATCCCTGTTGTCCCAGGCCCTAGCCCTGCCCCAGACAAAGGGCCAGGCTGCCTCCTCCCCTTCTCCCTGGACCCTGTTCCAGGCCCCAGCTGGCTTCCTAGCTGGCTGCTAGCCTTGGCTTTCACCCCAAAGGGAGCCACTTGTAAACAGGAAATGCTTCCCAGGGAGATGCCTGCTCTGGGCGCTGTCGCTAGTCCACAGGCTGAAGGCCATATCCAAATGGCCATGTTGACTGGTCCCACCACCACAAGGAGGGGATGCTCACGGGACTTCCCAACTCTGGGGCTGACTGTTGGTGAGGGGTTGCCAGGCCTGAGGCGGACAAACTCCCCAGATTGAGTCCCACCAGCCTGCAGCCCTGCCCCAACCCCACTGCCCTCCTGTGCCTGGTGACGCTTCCCCCCAAGCAGCTCCCACGTGTGCTGAGACACTGACGCTGAGCCCTTCTCCCTCTCCCCAGAGACAGTCTGAAGGCGGCCCCCAAGTCGCAGAAAGCAGACGCCCCCAGCATCGACTACGCAGAGCTGCTGCAGCATTTTGAGAAGGTCCAGAAGAAGCACCTGGAAGTGCGGCACCAGCGCAGTGGGCGTGGGGATCACCTGGACCGGAAAGTTGTCCTCTGACAGGCCTGGCACGGAGAAGGGCCCAAGGAGTGGTCCCATGGTGCCCAAGGACCTGGCTCGGGGGCAGGGCTGGGCCTGGCCACTAGCCCCAAGCAGGGTGGTTAGACAGAGGCTGCTCTGTCTACCCAGGCTCCTCTCACAGCGCAACCCCCAGGCCTCCAGTGCTGTCAGCTGCACCCTGGCATTCAGACAGAGCTGGCTTCCCACCTGGGCGGGGCCCCAGCCTCAGATGCCACTCATCCTCTGGAATCAGTCTCTTTCTAATATCCTCTTATAAAAGAGCTTGACCACCCCAGCCCACCAGAGCTCTGGCCTCGTGCAGACATGCATATACGCACCTGTGTGCACACAGGGCCAGCATAGAGGTCCGTATGAATGACACACCCTCTGCCCCAATAAAGAAATGACAGAAAACCCTCAACCTGAGCCTGCCTGCTCCTTCCCACTGGTAGCTGCCCCTGGACCTCGCTCCTGGAGACCTGGTCTCATTGTGGCCCCAGGAAGTGCTTGCTGCACCAAGAGAGGCCGGCCACTGCACTCTTACCAGATAGGGACGTGGCCCTGAGGTTCCAGCTCTCACCTCCAGGACTCACTCCCTCTTCCTGGAGAACCCCAAACACTGTCCTGGCCTGGAACCTTGAACTCTACCTTCCCAGGCACCTAATCTTGACTTTTCCATCCTGATTTCCCCCAAGGTCAATGGGACATGTCCCCATTGGACGGATGAACTGAGCCTCAGGAGTTTCTGAGTGAATGGGCATTGCACATTGCAGATCCCTGGGGAGGGAAGGGAAGGCCACCACCAGTGCAGGGAGGGAGGCGGCTTCCCATGTACCTCCCCCCTTGATCTGGCTAAATGAACCTAACCTCACTGCACCATAGGCCAGGGTCCGCCTGACCCCAGGCTTTGGGAAGCCTCTTCTGGCCTCAGGAGCTCCCACGTGGCTCTCGAGGCCCCTGGAGTTGGGGGAGAAAGAGCTTGTGTGCGCTTTTCCCCAGAGCCCCAGCCTGGCACAGAGGGTGGGTTTCCCTGCCTGGAGTCTCCAGGACTGCAGGCTGTACTCGTCGTGTCCCACGTGAACACGCATGCGTGCCCACACACGTGTACCCAGGCATCAGGGATTGGAGACAGCGACCCACCTCTGTTATGCTGGTCCCACGGGGCCCCTACTCCGAGGAAGGAGGTTGCCTGAGGACCAGGACACTGCCACCCCCAAAAGCCTAGCCTTGGGCACCTCATCCTAGTGGCATCGGCATCGCTTGGAAAAGGAGCCAAAGAACTTGTGGAGAAGGGTCCGAACTCGTCTGTGCCTGGGATGAAACGTCCCAAGGAGGACGGCCCCCAGGACACCGTGCGTCCCCGCTGTGGGTGGTGTGTCCGTCCCGCGGGATGCATCCGGAGGACCCCAGCCCTCTGCCTGTCTGCTGAAAGCGCGGGAAGCCCCCCGGGCCCGAGACCAAAGGCTGGAAGGCGGAGTTGAGCCCCTTCCCGGGCGCGGGCACCCAACCACCGGCCCCACTCCCACGGGGAGCCGGGCGGGCGCCGCCCCCGACCCGCGGTGGCGCCCGCGCCCGCGGGGCCCCGCTCGCCCGACCAGTCTGGCAGCGCCCGGCTCGGATTTCAAAGCCCGGCTTCCTGGCCGTGAATGGGCCTGCGCCCGCTCGGCCTTTCCCACAGCCCCCTCCCGCCGCGCCCTCCCCCCTCGCCGCTCCCCCCTCCCTCCGCCGCGCCCACGTGACGCCGAGGCTCGGCGGCTCGGATTACCGCCGCCGCTCAGTCCCCGCGCCCAGGCTGCGCCGCCGGCCGCCCGCGCCGCGCCCCCAGCGCCGCCCGCCAACCCCGCCGCGAC